>NC_052506.1:4578617-4853458 GCF_014356525.2 Nilaparvata lugens | reverse complement strand
ATACGCCCAAAATCTGCGTTTTTCCAGCGTTTACTCAGCTTTATCGAGAACAATGGACAGGAAATGTTCAAATTTACTACAGAAGCTCAGGTAGGGTGTAATATACCTATCCTGTATTAGAAGGAATTTGAAATAACGCCAATGATACGCCCAAAATTAGCGTTTTTCCAGTGTTTTTTGCTTTTTCTCAGATTTATCGAGAACAAAATAATGAACATAGATAGAATGTTCAAATTTACTACAGAAGTTCAGCTGGGTGTAAATGTTGTGTTAGAAGAAATTTGAAATAACGCCAATGATACGCCCAAAATTAGCGTTTTCTCAGTTCTTTCATCAAGTAAAAGATATAAAATATTAAAATTTGGTACAGATGTTTAGCTAGGTTTCTAAAAAATTTGTGATGAGGTGACTTAATTTATCAAAGATACTCCCAGAATCAGCGTTTTTCCAACGTTTTTTTAGCTTTTCTGTGTTTCCTCAGACTTTGACTTTCTGATGGAATGAAGCATGCTCAAATGAAAATGCAGGCGAGCGAAGCGAGCCCGCTGATCTTATTTTTGGACGATCCAGTCGGGGATTCAGGGGCGGGGCCCCTGGCTAGACGGATATGGCGAGCGAAGCGAGCCTGACGGCTAGTTATGTATAAGATTTTAGTACTTGTATTTGTTCCAATTTTTCCTTTTTTATAATTATGTTCCCCTGGAGAATTAGGTAGAAGAAACACTTGATTGACATCATACCTTTCCTGTCATATTGTAAATTTCATTTACCATCTTGTGAACAGGTATAAATCTTCTCCACCATTTTGTTGTTACAACTAAGAATTCAGATTTCAGCCAATCGGGTGCTAGGAGCTGGGAACTAGACCAATAGAGTCCAATTAGAGTGTTCACAATTTTTGAACAAATACTCCTCACATTAGGTAGGTTCTTGTCAATTTTCCAAAATCGTGGAAAAGTTATTTTCAAAACTCAAAGAATTTTTATTATTTAATCAATAAACAGATTCAGTATCAGTATACAGTAACTGTATCTCTGGAAATGATACAGTTGGTGTTCAAAATGAAATTTAATTTATAGAAACTCGACTGAGTCATTGCCAATATTGTAGAATCGTTCCATAATTGAATAAAAACACAAATATGTTGTGTTTCACATGTGTAGAATTTGACAACATATTTGTGTTTTTATTCATTCAATTTATAAATTTAAATCCAATTCAGAGCGTCAACAAAAAAGTCATTGCTCCATAGTCGAATATATGATAAAAGGTAATCATCATTATCCATCATGGACTAGGCTTGTAAAGCCTGTTCCAGTGTCACCGCTTCCTCGGTCTTCCGACGTCTCTTTTCCCATCCAACTGCAACTTCCAGCTTGTAGTGGAGACGAGTTGGTGGCATACGGCGCAGGTGATTTGTCCACTTCAATCTGTATTTTTAATGATTTCTGTTAGTGGTTGCACATTGCACTCACTTCGAATTGTTTCATTTTTGATGTGATCTCGTCTTGAGTATCCTTGAATGCTGCGCAGATACTCATCTCTGGTGCCTGAATTCGTGATTCATTATTCTTGGTCTTGATAAAAGGTATGAGTCCATTGTAAATCCATCAAGGATTTCACCAGATATATATTATAATATCATATTTTAATCTCAAATTGAGAGAGGAATATTGGAGAGATTGCCTGTATTACCTCTTCTCATATCATTGATGAGTGGTTTTGTATAAATTTATAATATTCATCCATATTTGTACAAAATTACTTAACTAAAAATTATATTGAAAGAGCAAAAACAGATGAACCTTTCCATATTCCCCTCCCTAATTTAGATTATGGATTTGAAATAAGGTTAAGTAAATATGTATTTTTATTCCACATTACAATTTTCCGACAGTGTAATGAGGTTCATTCTATTATATTAAGCGAGCAATTTCTGTATTTATATATCTGGTTATTTTTATATCAGGTATTTTTACTTTCCTTGCCCTATTACCATAGGTAAGGAAAGTATTGCTTTCCAAAAAAAATTAAGGTACCCTATTTCAAGTTTTCCATACGTTCCAAGGACCCCTGAGTCCAAAAACATGATTTTTGGGTGTTGGTCTGTGTGTGTGTATGTGTGTATGTGTGTGTGTGTGTGTGTGTGTGTGTGTGTGTGGTGTGTGTGTGTGTGTGTGTGTGTGTGTGTGTGTGTGTGTGTTGTGTGTGTGGTGTGTGTGTGTGTGTGTGTGTGTGTGTGTGTGTGTGTGTGTGTATGTGTATCTGTGAACACGATAACTCCATTCCTAATTAACCGATTGACTTGAAATTTTAAACTTAAGGTCCTTATACCATGAGGATCCGACAATAAGAAATTCATAAAATTCAATTCAAGATGGCGGAAAAAATGGCGGATATCACTAAAAAACCATGTTTTTTACGGTTTTCTCGAAAACCGCTCTAACAATTTTCTTCAAATTTACCATGGATAGCTATTTATAAACCCTATCAACTGACTTGAGTCTCATTTTGGGAAAATTCCAGGAGAGCTCCGTAATGTTATTGAGAAAAATGGCGAATAATCACTAAAAAACCATGTTTTTCACGGTTTTCTCGAAAACGGCTCTAACGATTTCCTTCAAAGTTATACCATGAATAGCTATTTATAAGCCCTATCAACTGACATGAGTCTCATTTCTGGGAAAATTTCAGGAGCTCCGTAATATATTGAGAAAAATGGCGGATAATCACTAAAAAACCATGTTTTTCACGGTTTTCTCGGAAACGGCTCTAACGATTTTCTTCAAATTATACCATGGATAGCTATTTTAAAGCCTATCAACTGACATGAGTCTCATTTCTGGGAAAATTTCAGGAGCTCCGTAATATTATTGAGAAAAATGGCGGATAATCACTAAAAAACCATGTTTTTCACGATTTTCTCAAAAATGACTCGACCGATTATTTTCAATTCATACCCTGTATAGTCATTTATCTGCTCTATTAACTGGAATGAGTCTCATTTCTGGAAAACTAATGTGGGGTCCACCCCATCCTTGAGAAATGGACTTTGTAGCCTCCTTCTCGTGCATAAGGTAGGTAGGTAGAGCAGTTCATAAAAAGAACACATAGTCGAGATATTTCATCTGTAAAACAGCTGTTTTGACGACTTTTAAAAAATATCGAATTTCACAATTTACACAAAGGAAAAAGTACTTTTAAAACAATTATGCACATATACAGAAGTCTGATCGTAGTTTCAAATATTATGTTGCCGCCAATCGTCATTATGTTATTCCCTAAATCATTCTCCTTTAAGAATGAGGCTTATAGTTCAATGAGCAAGGAAAGTTGTGTGAGTGTACCACACCAGATTTTTATATCTGGTTATTTATGTTTTACGGATCTCGAAAACGGCTCTAACGATTTTCACGAAATTTGGAACATATTAGGTTTATAATATAAAGATTTGATTGCACTAGGTCTCATCCTTTGGAAAACTCTCTGAACGACATTAAAAGGATAATTCATCCTTGGAAAACAGATGACAACAGAAGATGCGTGTGCCTGTGTGGGAGAGAGACAGGATTATTCCAGCTGTGTAATCATAACAATCAGCGAGAAATTTTATCTAGCTAGACAATTTAATCGATTTGATCAATAATCTGATTTGTTGACACGACATGATAATCCTCCTAACTAGAGTAGTATATCATAAATTTCAAAGTTGATCATTATTTGACAATTTCAAGTGATTAGTGAGTGTTATTTTGTTATTCAATTTGGTTTGTATATATCTAAATTATAGATTTTTTGTTTTCAAATTTTGAACAGAAAATTTAACTGAATTCGAGTGTATGAACATAACCTACTTTCTGGACTATTTATAGTGTATAAATCAAAATTTGGGAAAGAAACAGTTTTGGGCTGTTCCTGTTAGTACTTCCCCAATCATTTTAAAGAATTGTGTTTGGTTTATCAAAAGTCAATAAATAAATAACGAGCGAAGCTCGGTGCCCCGATATTGAATATAGGGCTAGGTCAATATTTATTTTTTATTCCACATTACAATTCTCCGACAGTGAAATGAGGTTCATGGATACTTAATGAAGGATGGAGTTAATGAAGTTCCGATGTTGATGAAGTTGTCTACACATAGGTCGACCACCAGTGGCGTCGGAGTGGTGATTGGGAGATCACAAGTCGTGGGTCGTGGGTGTGATTAATGGTGCCCCGTGCTTCGTGGTTCAAGTCTGCATAGATTTGTGATTAGCCCACACCCACGTGCTCCTGTCAGGCGCCATCTTGTTTCTAAAAGTGTCGGCGTGTTATTGTTTTTGACGGCGAAAAAAACGAGTACAGTAATTTTGACACTGGAAACTGAATATTCATGAATTACTACTAGCTGTCAGTGGAGAAAATTAATGGGCCGATCAGTTTTCATAAAATTGAAACTGGTTAAACTTAGTTAACCTCTTTATAACTTAGTTTTCCTCTTTTTTTATCCCTTCTTAATGCATGGGGATTATAGATTCATCATTGAAAATTATTTTAATGTAGTTTATATCTCTAATAAAAATTGAGATCTCTCTTTATAATCTAGATATAACGCATATTGTTATGATAACTCGAGCTTACGCACAGGCCTTTGTTGCCTATGTAAGCTCTTTCCTATCTGATACAAGAATTTTATACAAGAATAAAATTGTGATAGCTCAAGAGTTTTATTGTTTAGTATAGTTCTATATTTTGTTGTTTGTTTTTAGTAAGTATATTATATCGTTTCTTGAATTGTATAAACTTTATTGCTCAAGATTCTATGTAACTGCTTTGAATTGTATTCAGAAGGAAATAAAATTTAATTGAATTGAATTGAACTGAAGCTGGGTTGCCACATAACAGTGACAGGCACAGTGGAGATATGATTTCCATGAGTTCTGATTGCACTGTTCTCACTTAGCACGGACGAGCTAGTATGAATAGTCCCATTACAACTTATAGGAATTATATTTTCACTGTACCGGTCACTTTCACTGTCACTGATATGTGAGAATCCAGCTTGAAACTGTGAACGGTACAGTGAAAATACAGAGTGATCGAAAAGTCCCTCCTCAGTGAAATATATACAAAAACACTCAATTATATAGCTAGTGTAATCTAGAGCTTGAGCTGTTATCTTGTGTAACAGAGAGTTAAGTGTGAGAGAGGGCCGACGGCGCCCTAACTTCGCTCTTTAGGAAAAATAAAGGCAGTCATTCAATTCAATTATTCAATCACTTGTCAACCGGGTTTCTAACAGAGCACATAGGGTATGTCACCAGACAGTACTGCGGAGAGACTTTTTGATCACCCGGTATTATTCTCATAAGGGAACTATGAATATTGACCGAACGTAGTGAGGTCTATGTTTTAACTCTGATTTTCTTTTGTCTGTCTGTATGTAACGCAATCACGTCCAAACGCGTTGATAGAAATCGATGAGATTTGGCAGGAAATTCCTTATTCAACTGCACGTCGATTATACACAAGGCTTTTTGAAATTTTGCATTTTAATGATAATGTGAAAAGAAAGGAATTCCTCCTTACTCTGATATCACTATATATTATATCATCTACTCTGAAGGTATAGTGAGGTCCACGTTATAATGACAGTATTTGATCAACTTTGGTTTTGCTATCCTTGTCTATCATTCGACAAAGCCGGTGGTAATATCCTTTTCTAGGTCCACAACGATGCCAATATGTTTTTTTACAGTGTAGAAATATAATTAATTAATGCAGAAAATCGGCATCGCTATTCTTCTATCTTCATCCACTGCCATTATAACGTGGATCTCACTATAGGATCAATCAGACTATAGAATTCTTCATAATCAATAAGCTGACAAGTGGATTATTCATTGCATGCATTACACAGATGTCTGGAGAAGCCGGTGAACAGGTGACAGCAGATACTTGTGGATGAGAAAACTGCGTGAGGTCTACTGTTCACAGAACTACTAGTTTTTAATGATTTGGATAATTAATAATTATCATCAGAACTATTATTTTAAAATTGAGAATTGAGTGATCTGAATCACCAATTTTGGCAAAATCAACATTAATGTGTAAAAATGAATAAAACTCAACAATTGTTATATTATTTTTCTGTGCACTTATATTTTGTTTATCAAGTACTTTGGTATTTTTGATAAAAATGAACATCCATAGATTATCATCCATCAACAGAATTTGTATCAATTGTACTGCTGTCATTAGATTAAAAAATGTATTTCTTATTTTTAGAACTCATGGCTGGAGCTCAAGGCTTCTTTTTCCAGTCACGCCAAAAATGTATTGTAATTTTCTTTTTATAAAAATATATCTTGTATTTGGCAATAAATTCCTTATTCATTTATTCATTTTTAATGATCCATGGAAGTATTTATACTATTTATAATTCCGCACATTGTGCCAAATGTAAAAATTTAAAATTTGTTAGAGACCGTTAAAATGAAATAATAGTATTATTATCTATTGATGTGTTATCTATTTATATGGTATGCAATTATTTAAATAGCATGTAAAAAGTTGAAATATTGTTAATGTAAGAGCAACTCTTAGTATGAGCTAACGCTTTAAACAAATAAACTTATTTATTCATTTATTATTCTATTTATTTATTTATAACTCCGCAATTTGCTTGAAAAAGGAAAGAGCTGTCTGCTTTATCTAAAGACAGATGAGGATAGCCGATAGTATACCAATGTTGATCAGATTCTGACTTTATAATCCGTGAATCTCTATTTAGAACCGCTACTGGAAATCGTATTTGCTCACTTCAAGTACCTAACGTTTTATGAATATGACCTTCAAAGTATATTGTGAAAAGTACTGAATTCTTCAATCTATTCATATAAATAAATCTCATATCATGCAATACAAGCTAGCTAACCACATCATAAAATGCGAATACCTATGAACTTATGATTTATTATGAAGTTCTCTGTAGGCCTGTGGTAGCTCGACACTTGATTTTACAGCTCTTGTGGTAAAATTGAAAGCGATATTCGTTTTATCGTAAATTTCTTTGACATAACAAGGCTATAAGTTCTCCAAGCAATCTGCAGTGGTAAGGTAATATTATTCAATCAATCGATATGCTAAAGGCAGAATTCACTCGCCTGTATGCACTCATTTCAATCAGTATACAGTATTACAAAAAAATACTCTTCAAAGTTTTTTTAAAAAAAGGGTGCTATAAGATTTTATATTGTTTTATTAGTACTACACAAGTTTATGAAACTTTTTTGTGGATGATGCCCACATTAGCTCTAGGCTTGTGCGCGGGTAATGAGACAGATGATAATGAGAGATGAGCTACTTATTGAGGTGGGTTTATAGTTCCAATTATTAAACCATTATTAATTTCCAGTAAACTAAAAGCTCGAACATTGAGCAGACGAATGTAGAGTGTGAGAGAAGCCCTACGATTGGACTTTATAGCTGTTGACCAATGAACGTTGAGCTCGCATGCCATTGGCCGAGACTAGACACGCCCAAGAAGGCCTATTCTAAAGAAGAAGAGAGAAAAAAGAAGAATAAGAAGAAGAGAGGAGAAGAAGCATAAGTGAGAAGTAGGGAAAAGAAGCATAAGTGAGAAGTAGGGAGAAAAAGAAGAAGAAGAAGATAAAATGAAGGAGGAGGAGAAGAAGAAGAAGAACTTGGAGGGAAATAAGAAAAATGGAGAAGAAGAAGAAGAAGAAGGAGATGTAGAAGAGAGGAGAAGAGGAATAAGTGAGAAGTAGGAAGAAGAAGAAGAAAAAGTTGGAGGGGAAGGAAAAAATAAAGAAGAAGATGATGATGATGATGAAGAAGATGAAGAAGAAGTTTGAGGGAAAGAAGAAAAATGGAGAAGTAGAAGATGAATAAGAAGTTTGAGGGAAAGAAGAAAATGGAAGAGAAGATGATGAAGAAGAAGAAGTTTGAGGAAATTAAGAAAAATGGAGAAGAAGACGAAGAAGTAGTAGTACTAGTAGTGGTAGAAAAAGAAGGAGGAGAAGAAGAAGAACTTGGAGGGAAAGAAGAAAAAATGGAGAGGAAGAATATGAAGAAGTAGAAGTATGAGGGAAATAGGAAAAATGGAGAAGAAGAAGATGAAGAAGAAGATGAAGAAGAAGAAGAAGAAGAAGAAGAAGAAGAAGAAGAGGAAGAAGAAGATGATGAAGAAGAAGAAGATGTAGAAGAGATGAGGAGAGGAATAATGATAAGTAGTGAGAAGTAGGGCGAAGAAGGGAGAAGAAGAAGAAGTTGGAGGGAAAGAAAATTAATGAAGAAGAATATGAAGAAGTAGAAGTTTGAGGGAAATAAGAAAAATGGAGAAGAAGAAGAAGAAGAAAGAAGAAGAAGAAGAAAAGAAGAAGAGAAGAAAAGAAGAAGAGAAGAGAAGAAGAAGAAGAAGAAGAAGAAGAAGAAGAAGAAGAAGAAGAAGAAGAAGAACAACAACAACAACAAGTTGGAGGGAGAGAAAATAATGAAGAAGAAGATAAATAAGAAGAAGTTTGAGGGAAAGAAGATAAATGGAGAAGAAGAAGATGAAGAAGGAGAAGTTTGAGGGAAAGAAGTAAAATGGAGAAGAAGAAAAATGGAGAAGAAGAAGAATAAGAAGAAGGAGAAGAAGAAGAAGAAGAAGAAGAAGAAGAAGAAGAAGAAGAAGAAAAAAGAATATGACTTATAAGAAGAAACAAAAAATAAAGAACTACACCACACCAGTAACTTAATCGTCTTTGTAAACTACTGTATTAAATAGATATTACGTTCAATTATCGTCCATTAGTACATGTTACAGATGAAGTGATTACTAGCGGCGATAAATGATAAGAAGCCACTAAGCTGTGTCTAATTTGCCGATTCATCAAATCCAGGCATTCGTCCAACAATGTGTAGGCAAAGAGGTGCATCACCACAGCCGTTTCAAGTTTAAATTGCACTTAGCTGTTGGCACAAACCCAGGCTTGCCCAGCTCAAAGCACAAAGCCACAAAGCAACCTAGAGAGTATATAGAGACACAACAAACCGCGGTAGCTATTCTGATAACAGCTGTTCGGCTCTTAAAAGTAACTCTTTGACTGAGTATTGTATTATTCCTATACTATTAAAAGAGCAATTTCTGTTTAGATGTTTAGATGCTTTTATGTTTGTATATATATATCTGTATGTGACCGGATCTCGAAAACGGCTCTAACGATTCTCACGAAATCTGGAAGAAAGTAGGTTTATGATATGAAAATCGATTGTACTAGGTCTCAACCCTAGGATAACTCACTGAAGGACATTGAAAGGATAAATACGTCCTTGTAAAACAGCTGGAAATTGTGTCATCTGTCGATACCGTAATGGAAGTGAGTGAACGAGTGCATGTGTGGGATCATTCAGATGATCTCATGAGAAAAAAATTCAGCAAGAAAAAATTATTTTCATCACACTGCACAGAAAGCAGCTGTTTTCCAATCCCTACGTAGATCTGAAAGACATTGTTTGCAGACGACTCTTGTCTGACGTCAGAACAGGTTTCTTTCCGGCCGCTTCCAGTAGCTTCACCTAGATTTTGATTTGGACTGTAATATAAATTTGAAAAGGTACAGTTTTGGGCATGAGCCTGTTGTGCCTCCTCATATAACTGTAGAAATAATTGTACGACTGAGAAAATGAATAAATAAAATAAACTATAAATTCATAACTTTAATTTCAAAAACTATGAATTCAATCTTTTGTTACAAATTTACTATGCTTTAACACTCCAGAGCAAAGCTCGGTTCCCCGATAGTAGATTGCTCATTTATTTTGAATTAGCAAGTTACCTGTGCTCTGGAAGAGTCTAGTCTAGTTAAAAACTTGACAAACTGAAATCTTGAAGAATTATTTAAAATAGGACCATAACAATCATCTGTAAATTATTCAATTCAATTCAATTCAATTTATTTCCACATGAAATTACAAATTTGTTGAGTTACAATAAAACAATAAATATAAAGATAAATTACTTTACTATTTTATTTAAAATTGTAACATTATTGAAAAGTGTAATCCCCCAAGAAGACTATACATCTGTGAATGGGGGAGAGTTCCTATGAGCAAGCTAATAACAAAAAGTAAATTAAGTATGAAATAGTTATAAGCAAAATAATATACATTCATAATACTAAGTTAACCTAACATATATGCTAGTATGATAGAGTGCAATCTACAGACTATTGCACTTCCCTACCACTGTTTTTTTAACCATTTGTGAAGAGTGCTTAAATGGAAAGAAAGAGCTAAAAAAAAAGAGCAAGAGGACTCAAGACTGTGACAATTTATTTATTAAATTGTAGAGATTTAAGAAGCATAGGAATGAAGTAAGCCCTCGGTTCCAGCCCAACCTATGCCAATCAACCATTCAAACAGCTTCCTTTTATACACCACATCGCTGCAGCTCTCAGCCTCCCTGATATCATTGGGCAAATTTCTATAGACGATTTGTGCTAGATAATGAGGAGACCTGAGTTCTATTCCGTGATATAATTGAGGTGTTGAATATCCATGGTTATTTCTGTGTCGAGTTTGATAGTTATGTTGAATATTGCTGAGTAGTTCTATTTTGTGTTTCCTGATATATGTGAGAAGTGTTTTAATATACAGTTGTCTTAAATTGAGCACAGGGAAGTCCGAGAACAACAGCGACGTGGGATATCTGGGTTCTTTTTTAAGAATTTTTTTTATAATGGTGCGCTGGGTAACCGAGAGAGGCTCCAGGCTAGCAGATGACACCCCTCCCCAGACAATGATACCATACTGTAACACAGTGGCATTCATCAGTGGCATTCATTAAGAATCAATATGCAAAATTTCAAGTTAATCAGTCCAGTAGTTCTGACGTGAGGATACATCTTTTGATAATTTCCTATACCGAGCGTGTATAAGCCGCTTCTTCCCTCAATTATACTGTATCATCTTTAGTAGATAATGACCGTGCTTCGCAAGGGTCTATTTAAAAAGTTGACAAACTGAAAACTTGACCTACTGAAATCTTGAAGAATTTACAATAGGCCTACAACCATCTTCTGTTAATTAAGTATCAATAATGCAAAAGTTCAACTATTGCTTATAGCTAACTGGCACTTTTGACGACTTAACATGTCCAACTTATAATGCAGATTCTATAGCGGCATTCATCCAATTAACCACGCACAAGCATGGATCTAATAAGGACATCATCCTCATAAATAAAGCGAGACGATGTCAACATTCCAAAATTGAAATCAGTGTTAAACATCACAAGGTCAACTAAATTGTGTCTCTGAAATCACCCTAATTATAGACTTAGGAACCTTCTTCCTTTAACCCAATTTTTTCCACTTTTCTTCTACATAATACATTAGTCACCCACAATCAATCCAACTCAAACCTTACTACACTTAAGTTTTGTCATAATATTTTTAAAACTCTTTTGTAAAAAAACAAATGTTCCAAAAGTGATACTTTCAGTGGACCTTTCAGCAGAAATGATAAATTACGACGCTAAAACATGTCAGAGTTTTGACAAACGACATCTGATTTCCTACATTCTGTTAATGAAATACTCTCTATTTCTTTCTCCTAGGATAAGCCTACATTACATTCATCTAGCCTATTCTCCTCAAAGATCACCACTTTCATAGAAATATACAAATCAAGATAACTAGTAGTTCTGTGAACAATAGACCTCAACGCAGTATTCTCATCCACAAGTACCTGATTGAAACTATAGACCTTATGGGAATACAGCAATAGACTGGCTTCTCCACACATCTGTGTAATCACTTGTCAGCTGATTTATGATGAATAATTCTATAGTCTGATTTTTACTCTAATATTGGCGTATGAAGGAGGCTCCTTTTTCCTCTTATTATCCTTGAGATGCAAAATTTCCATAAACCGTGTATATACGTCGACGCGCAATTAAAAAAGGAACATACCTGTCAAATTTCATGAAAATCTATCACCGCGTTTCGCCGTAAATGCGCAACATATAAACATTTAAACATTCAAACATTCAAACATTCAAACATTCAAACATTCAAACATTCAAACATTCAAACATTCAAACATTCAAACATTCAAGAATTCAAACATTCAAACATTCAAACATTCAAACATTCAAACATTCAAACATTCAAACATTCAAACATTCAAACATTCAAACATTCAAACATTCAAACATTCAAACATTCAAACATTCAAACATTCAAACATTCAAACATTCAAACATTCAAACATTCAAACATTCAAACATTCAAACATTCAAACATTCAAACATTCAAATATTCAATCATTCAAACACTCAAGAATTCAAACATTCAAACATTCAAACATTCAAACATTCAAACATTCAAACATTCAAACATTCAAATATTCAATCATTCAAACAGTCAAACATTCAAACATTCAAACATTCAAACATTTAAATATTAAGAGAAATGCCAAACCGTCGACTTGAATCTTGGATCTCACTTCGCTCGGTCAATAATACAGTATATGTCATCTGACAATTCGCACACATTTGGTAGCATACATGATCTCGGTTTACTCGTTGGAAGGGTGTCCGCTTGAGTGCAGCTCTGATAACAGACAGTTATGAGATCCGAAGCCCCTCTCGGTGGTTCAGAAAACATTTGAATCTGTGGATTATATCATCTCATCATCATCATCATTATTTGCATTCCCAAGATGATTCTACTTTAATGACGACTAGCAGGTAACCCGTGCTTTGCAAAGGTCTTATTAAAAACTTGACCTACTGAAATCTTGAAGAATTTGAAATGGTTTCACTTTTTGTGTAGTTGAGAAGTTGATATCGTGGTAATTATTCATATTGAATGAAAAAGAAAAAGACAATTTAAGAAATTGACAATTTCTTAGTCTTTTTCATTCAATTTGAAATGGACCTATAATCATCGTCGTCGTCTTCCTACAAGGATTAGGCAATTTGCCTGTTCCGACTTCAAACTCACCATCACATCCATCTTTTACGGGGTCTGCCCACACTTCTCCTCCCAACCGGGTTATACAACATCACTGCCCTGGGTATCCTGTCGCTCTCCATCCTTTCTACATGATCTTTCCAGTTTTGCCGATTTTCTTCAATCTTCTGCCATATGGAGATTATGTTGAGCTCGCTTCTTATATCGACATTATGAAGCCTATCTTCCCTTGTGCACCCTTTTACTGCTCTCAAAAACCTCATTTCAGCAGCCTGTAACCTACTCCATTCTTTCTCCCTAGGTATCCAAGATTCAGAGCCATATAAGAGCGTTGGAATAGCCATAACCTTATAGAATTTAAGTTATGTCTCTCTCCTGGCTCTGTTTCTCAAAGTCCTATTTATTGTTCCACAAATGGATTGGAAATGGAATCTATTCAATTTTACATTCTAGTCTTGGTCCATTTCATAGGTTATATCACAACCCAAATACTTGAAGTGTGATACTTGTTTCAGAGCCATATAAGAGCGTTGGAATAGCCATAACCTAATAGAATTTAAGTTTTGTCTCTCTCCTGGCTATGTTTCTCAAAGTCCTATTTATTGTTCCACAAATGGATTGGAATCTATTCAATTTTACACTCAAGTCTTGGTCCATTTCATAGGTTATATCACAACCTAAATACTTGAAGTGTGATACCTGTTCCAGGACTTTATTATCGAGGACTATTTTAGATCTCAATGGATATTTTCCCTGGAAAGCCATCACCTTCGTTTTGCTGAATGAAATCTTCATGCCATACTCAGCACTGAGGAGATTCAGATTGTATAATGCTCTCTGCAGATCATCCTCAGTTTTACCTATAATCATCCTAGTTGAATCAAAAATCTATCCGCAAAATTTTTATTTTATTTATCACATTGTGTACAAATACTTAACATGAGGAAAGGCACAACAGGCTCATGCCCAAAACTGTCCCATTTCCAATTTATAGACTACTATAATTTCCAAATCAAAATGTTGGTTATGTCACTTTCACTTTTCAAAATACAATTTACGCTCTTCATTACTCAGATAAACGAGCAAATTTTGAATCAAATAGATACTATTAGAGTCTAGAATCAGAAATCTAGAACAGTAACTTATTAATTTTAATAAAATTTCAAGTTAATCAGTAGTTCAGACTTTATGATGCGTCATTCGTGAATTTCTTATCCCCTATGTGTATAAGCCAGTTCTTTCCTCTATTATATTATAGATTTGAGTTAAGCTACTTTTGTATGGTTTATAAGATCATTCACTTTAGTGAATGATGATGATGATGATGAGGATGATGAGGATGATGAGGATGATGATGATGATGATGATGATGATGATGATGATGATGATGATGATGATGATGATGATGGTAGTGCTGGTGGTGGTGGTGACGATGATGATGATGATGATGATGATGATGATGATGATGATGATGATGATGATGATGATGATGATGATGATGATGATGATGACGATGATGATGTACAATAGGCCATTCTTATCTGTTGAATGATTATATTCAACTCAAGTTCAGTTCAATTTGTTTGTGAAAAAAAATTCGATGTAGGCGATGGGATCATTCTATGTGCATTTTGAATGCTTTGCATCAAAATTGTCGATAATATACTCCTGTTCATGACAAATGAGTGGATATGATTTAATAATATTTATGGAAAAAGATCTCTGTTCTACATACTACCCTTCCTTTTCAACAAACTACCTGCAAACATAAGAGACTACTCAAAAACAGATGTAATGATCTATGTAATAAACAATTAGCTCTCGATTTCAATTCAGTAAAATCAAAATGAGAATAAAATACAGTGATAATAGAACTCTGAAATGAACAATTAATATTATTTATTATCATTATTTGAATAATAATTCATAATAGGCCTGCGTTCGATGAACTTTTTTCAATTAGCCTATTTTGATGGTTCCAAATTATTTTATCTGTTGTGAAGTCACTGCCGCCAACCTGAATGACTAATAATTTAGTAATAATTAATATTGTATAAAATATTTCCTCCTTTTTTCCTTCCTTAACCTCTTTTAGTTCTTTGATTAAGTCCTTGTTCCTTTTAATTCTAATTATAATGTTTATTATAATCTCGCATTATGATTGTAATCCTTTTATTTCATTTCTTGTATATTACTCTTGATTCAAGACAAGCTATTCTATTTTATTTATTCTTAATTTTAATTTAACGTTGTGAATAATTTTGTTTTGATCTGGCACCTGCTGAAAAACCCATGGGTTAAGCAGGACCCAACAATGTAAAAATGTTTTTCTAATAAAATTGATTGATTGATTGATATGAATCAAGCATCAAGTTAGTTCGGAAGCCACCTAGATTCAGTGCTTCCCTACTACTTCTTACTTATCACCTCATTTGCAAGGAGCAGAAAAGGTGCTTGAAAGTGTGATGGAAAGGTGCGTAAAAAAGCAAAAGCGACAAAGTTTTGCACAAAGTTGAAGTTATTTCAAGAAAGAAAAAGGCTGGCAAAAAACTGTGCAATTCACGGCTGAGCTGGCTTGTTTGAGCTGTATTGTTTGCAGTTTTTTCTATCTCTCTCTACTTATCTACATCTCTTTATTTCTATCTCTTTTTGTTGTACACCAAACCAGTTCGGTTTTTTCGCTAATTTCCGAAGCAAACAGGCACGCTGCACTCTTTTGTGATGATCTATTCTAGGAAAAGCATTGTCTGAGTTCTGAGGAAGAGCTGTCTGCTAGGAATGTTGCAACGGCAATGCTGCCTGCGTGCGAGAGGATAGAAAACTGCAAAACAGAGGCGAGAAAGAAGAAAAATGAAAGACGATGCAGAAGTAGAAGAAGAAGAAGCTGAGGAGGAAGCAGAGACGGAGTGGAAGATGAAGAAGAAGAAAAAGATGAAGGGGAGAAGAAGAAGAAGAAGAAGAAGAAAAATAAGAAGAAAAAGAAGAAGAAGACGGAGAAAAAAAAGAACACGAAGAAAAAGAAGAAGAAGGAAAAGAAAAAAAGAAGAAGAAGAAGAAGAAGAAGAAGAAAGAAGTGGGGGAGAAGGAAGTGATGTAAGAGACGAAGTAAAATATGAAGAAGAAGAAAGAGAAGGAGGAGGAGGAGGAGGATGAGGAGGAGGAGGAGGAGGAGGAGGAGGAAGAAGAGGAAGAGTAGGAATAGAAGGAAGAGAAGGATGAGGAGGAAGAGGTGGAGGAAGAAGAGAAGAAGAAGGGAGAAAATAAGTAGAAGGATGAGAGGAAAAATCAGAGTTAGAAGAAAAGGGAGAAGGAGAAGAAGTACTGGAGAGGGACGTAGGAGAAGAAGTAGAATGAAGGAGGAAGCAGGAAAATAATAGGGAAAATAATAAAGAACAAAATTAAAAAAAGATGAAGAATAGGGGTAGAAAAATGGTAGAACGAAGGAGAAGTTGAGGATAGGGTAAGAGAAGAGGAAGAGAAAGGTTAATGTATGTGAAAGTAGAAGTAAGAGAATACTGAGCCATGAGTGAGATGGAATGAGTAGACAATGTATGAAGCATTCGAAACAAAAGGAGTGGAAAGAATCTGGTAGCAGTGGATTGGAGGAAACATAAGTAAATATGAAAGAGAAGAGTATCACAAGAAGGTGACAGAATGTAGTTAATTGAAAGATGTTGAGAGGGATATGGATAGGATAGAGAGGAACAGGTGGAGAACGAGAAGAAGGAGGTGGAGGATGTGGGTAAGGAAATGGAGGAGGAGGATAAGGATAAGGAGAAGAATAGAAGTGAATTCAAACAGGAGAAATCACAAGACGGGAGATAGAAGTATGAAAATGAAAATTCGTTAGGTTGAGGTAAAAATTAAATGAGAACAGAGGTAGTAAGCGGAGAAGAATGAGAAAAAAGTGAAGAAGAAGAAGTTTGAGTGAAAGAAGAAAAATGAAGAAAAATGAAGAAGATGATGAAGAAGAAGAAGAAGAAGAAGAAGAAGAAGAAGAAGAAGAAGAAGAAGAAGAAGAAGAAGAAGAAGAAGAAGGAGGAGGAGAAGAAGAAGAAGAAGAAGAAGAAGAAGGAGGAGGAGAAGAAGAAGAAGAAGGAGGAGGAGGAGGAGAAGAAGAAGAAGAAGAAGAAGAAGAAGAAGACGAAGAAGAAGAAGACGAAGAAGAAGAAAACAATGAAGAAACAATGAGTGAATGAACGAACAAGTGGGATCATTATCACAGAAGCCACACTAATACAGAAGTGGACCACAAAACAAATAGAGTAATTTATGGCTGGACTATTTTTATTTTCCAGTGCAGAGTATAATAAGCCGTGTTACGTAATAACAACTCTGTGGTCAGTGCTGTCTGTACTCTTCAATCTTCAACAGAAATAAACCATGCGCTGTACACAAATAATACACAAAATATTCCACATTCCATTCGTTTTACTGAGTATCTAATCCAAAAGTGTATCTGAGAAAAACATTCAGTACCTCCAGGAAAAACCACGAGAAAAATGCTCTCTATTTTAGAGAATGTCTTTCAGATTTTTTTAGGTAATGTTTCATGGCTATTTAGGTGGAAGATTATGTTGTAGGAATGTTAATATTGTATTTGAACTTCAAGGCGTTGCAAAGACAACATGAATACAATGCTGGGGAAAAAGGAGAACTAAAATATATTCGATTTTTTTGAACACTACTGTAATTTTTATGTTAATAGGTTTCAAAAATTGCTTTAGAAACAGGCAAGATTCGTTTTACTCCCTCACCTGCCAAGTCACCTACAATCTCTGAAGATTACATTAGTCAATTAACCTCGTTACAGTAATTTAATATCGAGGGACCGAGCTTTGCTCTGGAGTGTAAAAGCAAGAAAATTTGTAAAGAAAGATTGAATTTATAGTTTATATTTATTTATTCATTTTATCAGTCTTACAATTATTTTTACAGTTATGTGAGGAGGCACAACAGGCTTATGCCCAAAACTGTCCCTTTTCAAATTTATACTGCAGTCCAAATCAAAATCTAGGTTAAGCTACTATCATTCATCAAAGTAACAATTTATTCACACTTAAAAAAAACAAACACATCATCAATTACAAATAGATATACTATGAATTCCATTTAGAATGATATATGTTTGCTACAATATTAATATACTAATATACTATGTACTATTCTACACTAACAGCATAAAGTTACTATTTTGGACGTTCTGAAGAATACATGTTTCCTAAAAAAAGAGAAATAAACAAAAATATTTTTTCTTGATGGATTATTTTTCTCATGAGATCAGCTGAGGAATAACAATCATTGTTTACACAATGATTGTAACCGACAATCATTGTAATGATCACACCAATCATTGTAACCCACACATGAACACTCGCTCACTCACTTCCATTACGATAATATCGACAGACGACATATATTTTAGCTGTTTTTTCAAGGACGTATTTATCCTTTCAATGTCCTTCAGCGAGTTATCCCAGGGTTGAGACCGAGTGCAATCGAATTTTCATATCATAAACCTAGGTACTTTGTTCCAAATTTCGTGAGAATCGTTAGAGCCGTTTTCGAGATCCGGTCACATACAGATATATAAACATCTAAACATATAAACATATAAACATCTAAACAAAAATTGCTCGTTTTATAGTATAGGATTAGTCATTAAACCTCGTTAAAGTAATTTATATGATTATATAATTGATGATCATATTATAATTGATGAGATCAATCATGTTTAAGTTCATAAACTGGTTTATGGCTACAGATATTATTTACCAAACTTTTATCAAAAACTTGATTCCTTATTGAACTCATGTTAGAATGTCAAATACTTGCTAATCACCTATCACACAATCGAAGATTCGACCAGCAGATATATTATAGTATATTTCGCACCTAGGGCAGAAAATGAGACTTTTCCGGTTCGAAATCGGTTTTCAAAGAAAAGATTGAGAGCCGGAAAAACATTTTTGCCCATGGTGAGAACGTTATTTTTCGCCACACAGAAAAATAAACAATATGAATATGATAATAATTGTTTATTAGGCACTTCTGAAAGCATAGCTCTAGCAAATCTGAGGTAATCTGAATATCAGGAAATTGTCCAAGTATTTTTATTCTGATTTGTCTAAATAACCTAAAAGATTATCTTCAATTATATAAGAGGTTGAGTTTATACTTTTTATTCTTCCAAATGACAATAAGATGATATTATTATAAATGTTTTGATTCTTGAATAATAAACACAAATAATAAAAAGTTTTTTGATCAGCTGTTTTAGCACACTTGAAATTTGGCTGTTGTCGTTGACTTCGGAAGTTTAGGTTAGAAGTTCTACTCTGAGAATCGAATTTGAATAGTTTATAATATCTTATCTGTATTTTATTCATCCAAATAAAATGATAGTATCTTATTGCAGAATACTTATTCAATTCTAGAAGCATAAACTGATTCCGTTTCATAAACCATTTTGTAAACACGTTCACATTAAATCAGAATCAGCTGACTTCAAGGTTTTTTACATCCTAGGGCCGTAAAACTTTTAACCGGCCTGGTCAGAAAACAATCATTTACGGCCTCCATATGACGCACGAAAACCAGCTCATTACATCCAAGTGGGGCGAAAAATATATTTTTTTCATAAATTTTATGAACATTCATTATTTGACTGTATAATGGTGCCCTTAAAACTGGATTCGCACAGTATCAGTACGGTATCAGTGAATGTTTCCTGTAAAGTGATAATAATACTATTATTATTCTCATAAGTTTAAATGGGACTGTTCATAGACGGTTGGGCTGAGTGGGAATTGTCCCATTAGAACACGTGCGAATTATATTTCACTGTACCGGTCACTGTCCATAACCACTCGGCCAGGCTAACTGGTAATTGGTCCAATTATGGGAATAATGGGAATTATTTTTTCCTACAGTTACGTTGAAAAGTGACCATTGCTGCACTGATTACAGAACGCAAAGAATCACTTTTCCGCTCTAGTGCGGGAAAAATTTTTCTGCACTCCAGATTTGCAACATGGCAACGCAAAATACTTAGTAGGTTATATGGAGCAACAGTGCAGCAAAATCAAAATGAAGTTGGTAACAGTGACTGCTGTGGCTGCTATAGTGAGCAGAGGTGCAACCAAGCACAACGCGCTAATTATTATTCATATATTATAACCAAGGACAACGAGGACTTTAGGATTTTAGGATTAAGGTTTTTATGAATAATAAAATTACACAGAAAAACATTTGATAGATTTCAGGCAATTTTACCCATAATTACCCACTTTTCATATTCAATGGTAACTGTAGGAAAAACTTAATGTGAAATACGTGCGCAAAGTTCCTCTGCTGCACTCAAGAAACCATTCCGCCCTCGCCTACGGCTCGTGCATAAACGTTTCTTTCGGTGCAGCAAACTGACACTTTGCGCACTAGTTGCACAAATAACTATTTTCACTGTATCACTGACTTAGATCTCATTTGTGGGAATCCGCCTTTAGTCTCCCCACAAACAAGGATTAGATCAGATTGAAGTTCTTTATTCCTGTTTTCAATATACAGGGTGATTCTTAATTATGGTGGAATAATTTAACACGTGATAGTAGAGGTAAAAATAAGAAGGAAAGGTCTTATAAACATATATCCATAAACGCTTCATTAGCGAGCTATACAGAGTGAAAGATTTCGCCCGGAATTCAGTTCCTCTGGTGAAATACACCGATGCTGAATTGTTTGGGGACTAGTTTTTGAAAAACTTATGCTGGATTCATATGGAAAAATATCTGAGAAATTGAATAAAACTAGTCTGGAAGCTTTAGTGTGAGTAGTTTTTGAGAAAAAAGTTGAAATATGCAAAAAATCTAAGTAGAAAAAAACAGACTTCGACGTTTGATGCCCAATAACTTTCTTTAATGACCAGTAAACAAATAAATTTCGCAATAAAAATTATAGTGAAAATAATAATGTAAGCTGTGTAAACTAAATTAAAATAAAAGTTATAGTTATTTGTATATCTAGAGTGAAAAGTACGACTTTTTCTCCCTGTGGGAAAAAGTTTGAAGCCCGAGGCAAAGCCGAGGGCAGCAATTTTCCTGAGGGAGAAAAAGTATTTTTCACTCGTGATGTACACAACATTTTTCCTCCATCTACATTTTTTTATAGAAACTGCAAATAAAATCATTCTAATAACTTACGTATTGGTGACAATGATTCCTAACAACATAACCTAAATCTAAAACCTAGAAACCGGTCGTCTGATTGGCACTGCCGATTGTGCTATCTATCGGCAAAAGTTGTAACAATTATATCAGCTGGGCAGCTACCAAGAATGGCTGACTTCAGATCACGCGGTTCAGATTTGAATTGCAGATCAAAAATATTTGTTGACTGGTATTTTGAATAGAATAAAATATTTAAAAAATTGTATAAATTTTTATTGTCTAATATTAAGAATATAATATCATACAAACATATATTTCATGAGTTGATCAAATTTCTTGTTGTGGTATTGAATTCAGTTGACTCAATGACATACACCTCTATTACGCTTTCTCATGAGAGCTTAGACCTTCCAACCTATTACAATGTGAGTTTTTGAAATAGAGATGATTCCCATGTTATTTAAATGGAGTCACTTTTCCTCCCTAGTGAGTTTTTCTGTTTTTTACTACCGAGAGCGAAAAAGTGACACTTTAGTATCATGTTTCAGGGAGTAAAGTAAGTACTTTAGACAGTAGGTGGAGGAAAAAATAATCAATGAAAATGAACATTGAATGTGATTTAAATAACGATAATATAATAGTAATGTAATTACTCTTAAATCGACGGTTTTTCAACAAATAATTGTCGACTCTCTGAAAAGGTTATAAAATACTTCCCATTAACACACGACAGAGATAGGATAGTCGTAGGAGTAGGATGGATAAGAATAAAGAAGAATCCTTTCTGGTCAGACTCAGTCACAGTAATTCAAAGATTTTATGGTCTTAGTATTTAGTACGGCAATTCGACATCTGTAATAAAACGCAATCGTAATTTGAAATACAGGTAACTGAGCAAGAGCCTATTAAAAATCTCTTACATGATGCACCTATGCCTCATAAAGCCGTTCCGTGAACTGACATATTCCACATATGGACAACAATATAGTGAGGTCCACGTTATAATAGCAGTGGAGAAAGAAAGGAGTACAGCGTTGCCGATTCTCTGCCTTGCCACTGATTTCTATAAAGGATGGCTGATATCTGATGTACCTAACTGTTTATTCTTGTTTTAAATAATCAATGATTAAATGATAAATTTTCATAAAAGAGATTGAAAATTTTGTTAATTTATTATATTTCCACATAGTTAAAAAACAATCTGGCAACGATGTGAAGCTAGAAAAGCATAGCGCTATATGTCTTGCCGAATGATAGACAAGGATAAGGGATAGCAACACTACATAAGGGATAGCTTACTACTTACTACTTACTTACAGATTTACTATGTTAAATGTACAATAAATACGAAATATTTTCTCACAGAACTTGTAGAAAATTTAAATTTAATTTCGAAGAGAAAGATATAGAATAAGTCTATAATAGACAAACGCAACCTTCAAAAAATAGTCCTACAAAACGCATGAAAAATAGAGAGCTTAATAGATTTTGTCTATTTTTCATACGTTTTGTATGTACCTAATTAAGGATTATTTATTCAAGGTTGCATTTGTCTAGTATAGACTTATTCTACATCTTTCTCTTTGAAATTAAATTTTCTACAAGTTCTGTAAGAAAATATTTCGTATTTATTTTAAAAATATTAATATTATAATTATTATTATTATCAATTATAATAATTTATTTATTATTATTATTATTATTATTATTATTAATATTAAATATTAAATATTAAATATTTTTGTATAAATTTAATATTAAACATTTAACATAGTAAATCTGTTTCAAACCTTATGGAACTTGTTTTTCGGGACCAAGTTTCGCTTATTTCGTCACATATCTTAAAAATTACTGTAGCTAACGGTCTGGAAACGGCTTTATTTTTAATTTCTCAGATCATCTTACATAAAGTACGCTGAATTTAACATCTTAATTAACAGACAACATATACCCGTAGGACAGGGGAACTGAAATTCAGACGAAATCTTTCACCCTGTATAACTTGATAACTAAGCATTTTTGGACCTATGTTATTTAGAACTTTTTTTCTTCTTTTGATGTGAGGAATCACCCCCTGGATTATGGACACCTTTTTCCAGAACACCCTTTATAATAAAGGAGAATGGATTAGGAATGTTAAGAAAGATCTAGTTTTGGCAGGAATTACTGATGATGAAATTAAAAATACAAATAATTTCAAAACAAATGGGAAATTATTCCAGAGATAAAAGCACCAAGAGTTGGCACAAGATGGAGTGAAGAAAGGAAAGCTGCATTTTCTCAGAGAATGAAAAGCTGGTGGGCGAACAAGAAAACCGCCAAGTCTAATAAAAATCGATGATCATGATTTTACTCAGCGTCTTCCATATCGGGAGCTCTACGACTAATAATAATAATAATAATAAAGGAAAGAACTGGCTTATACACTTACAGGATAGAAAATTTAGAATGATCCATCTGAACTACTGGACTGATCAACTTGAAATTTTTCATATATATTCTTAATTTACCGAGGATGGTTATAGCATAGGCCTATTCTCAATTCTTTGAGATTTTAGTTGGTCAAGTTGTCAGTTTATCAAGTTTTTAATCAGACCAGCGCGGAGCACGAGTTACCTGCTATTGAAATACACCTAACTCAGCTAGAGCCTATTAAATAGTATATTTCGCACCTAGGGCCGAAAATGAGACTTTTCCGGCTCGAAATCGGTTTTCAAGTCCGAGGCCGTAGGCCGAGGACTAGAAAAGATTGAGAGCCGGAAAAACATTTTTGCCCGTGGTGCGAACGCTATTTTTCGCCACACACAAAAATATACAATATATATGAGAATAATTGTTCATTAACCACTTCCGAAAGCAAAAGTGGAAGGTCATAGCTCTAGCAAATCTGAGGTAATCTGAATATCAGGAAATTGTCCAAGTATTTTTATTTTTTATTCTTTTTTGTCTAAATAACCTAAAAGATTATGTTCAATTATGTGAGTGGTTGAGTTAATACTTTTTAATTCTTTCATATGACAATAAGATGATATTATTATAGATGTTTTAATTATTGAATAATAAACACAAATAATGAACAGTTTTTTGATCAGCTGTTTTAGCACACTTGAAATTTGGCCAATCTGAATGTCAACGTCAACAATACTTGTTGTCATCGACTTGGGAAGTTTAGGTTAGAAGTTCTATCCTACTCTGGAAATCAAATTTGGATAGTTTATAATATGTATCTTATCTGTATTTTATTCATCCAAATAAAATGATAGTATATTATTGCAGAATACTTTATTCAATTCTAGAAGCATAAACTGATTCCGTTTCCTAAACTATTTTGTAAACACGTTCACATCAAATCAGAATCAGCTGACTTCAAGGTTATTTTACAGCCCTAGGGCCGTAAAAATTTTACCGGCCTGGTCAGAAAACAATCATTTTCGGCCTCCATATGACGCACGTAAACCAGCTCATTACATCCAAGTGGGGCGAAAAATTACTAACATGATTCACCTATGCCTCATAAAGCTGTTCTGAGACACATTCCATGTATGGTGAACAACACTAAACATGTGAAGAACAGGAAACCAAATTTGTATGTAGATAAATCCACTCTCAAACCGTAACTAAACAATGATTGTAATTATCATCATGTGCCCTGTAAAATATTTATTCACTTTGAAGTGTCAGCATTTCTCGAGAACAAGATCAATCTTCCCTATCCAATCAATACTGACAGTGTAAAGAAAATCACACTACAGTAAAGTCACTTGATAATTAGGTTTATATGGTAATGTGGTGATCGATCGACATTTTCAATAGCCTTGTTTAGTACGGTATCTTATTACGGTATCTTATTACGGTATCGTAATCGTACTTGAATAGAGATTTATTATAAGGACTAGCGATTGATTTGCATTGAACATGCGTTTTATAATAGTGCTAAAATAAGTGATATGAAATGAACATTGACAATTCAATTCAATTCAATATTATTTCCATCAAAAAATACATTAATAAAACATTTACATCTCAATTCAATAACAAATATTTTCAGGAAATAAATATTCCCCCACATAGACTATTGGTCCGTGTGTGGGGGAAGAATTCCTATCTATAATGACTATAAAATAAAAAATCCTGCAGAATTCTACCTTAATATTATTCTCACTTAACTATAACAATATTGGAAATATGTTATATAAAGAAAAATAAATATATATTATTAATATTTTTTTTTTTAATAAACAGAGCATGATGTCGTGGGTTTCTTTTATTAATGACTTAGTATTATGTTGGAGTACCTACCACAATGGTTTCATGTTACATTGCACTATTATCAATGGTAGAGAGTTAGTGGGAAGGATATTTTGAATATTTAGAATGGACATTGATATGTCAAAAACTCCGCCAGTTTATGTAGATGCATAACAATATTATCTATAGTTATTCCAAATTGCTTTTTTATATCAGTTATACAGTCCAATAATTATTTTCTTAGTCTATATTATGTAAATTCATCTATAATTTTGCTGTATTGTAAGCTATTGTATATAAGTGTATAAGCCAGTATATATTGTAATCTATATAAATAAAGTACTCAATCAATCAACTTTTATCTTGTAATTCTTCTTGTTTTTCTCCTCCTTCATATCAGAATCAGTCATTCTCTCATCCTCACATTCTTTGAATCGCTCACTAATTCATTCATTCTCTCATTGTCTCGTTTTTATTCTCCCATTTTCCAGTTTCCTAACCGTTCACTGATTGGAAACCGTTCAAAATTTTTGGAGAGAAAAAGTAAAGGCTCAGCCTAGTTTTCCCTCCAATGTCATAATTATATTATGATTATAGTGTTTTATACATAAACTAATAAATGAATGAATAGATAAATAAATTGATTCATTCTCCTACCTCCCCTTTCTCTTACTCTCACAATCAATCCTCCAATTTTCCCATTCTCTCATACTCTTATTCTTTCTCTCATACCCTCATCTTACAATTATCTCTTGACTCATTCACTCATACTCTCATTCTCTTAATCAGTCGTTCTCTCAAACATTGATTCATTCTGTCAATATCCCCTTCTCTCAACCATTCATAGGTTCATTCTCTCATTTTTCTACCCTCTCATTGCTCCAGATTACAAGACAATGAATAAATCTATGAAATATTGAAAAAACATTGCTCCAGATTACAAGACAATATATAAGTCTACGAAATATGAAAAAACATTGCTCCAGATTACAAGACAATGTATAAATCTATGAAATTGAAAAAACATTGCTCCAGATTACAAGACAATGAATAAATCAATGAAATTGAAAAAAACATTGCTCCAGATTACAAGACAATATATAAATCTACGAAATATGAAAAAAAATTGCTCCAGATTACAAGACAATGTATAAATCAATGAAATTGAAAAACATTGCTCCAGATTACAAGACAATGAATAAATCTATGAAATTGAAAAAAACATTGCTCCAGATTACAAGACAATGAATAAATCTATGAGATTGAAAAAACATTACTCCAGATTACAAGACAATGATTAATCAATGAAATTGAAAAAACATTGCTCCAGATTACAAGACAATGAATAAATCCACGAAATGGAAAAAACATTGCTCCAGATTACAAGACAATGAATAAATCTATGAAATTGAAATTGAAAAAAACATTGCTCCAGATTACAAGACAATGAATAAATCTATGAAATTGAAAAAACATTGTTCCAGATTACAAGACAATGAATAAATCTATGAAATTGAAAAAACATTGCTCCAGATTACAAGACAATGAATAAATCTATGAAATTGAAAAACAATGCTCCAGATTACAAGACAATGAATAAATCTATGAAATTGGAAAACATTGCTACAGATTACAATACAATGAATAAATCAATGAAATTGAAAAACATTGCTCCAGATTACAAGATAATGAATAAATCTATGAAATTGAAAAAACATTGCTCCAGATTACAAGGCAATGGATAAATCTATGTAATTGAAAAAACATTGCTCCAGATTACAAGACAATGAATAAATCTATGAAATTGAAAAAACATTGCTCCAGATTACAAGACAATGAATAAATCAATGAAATTGAAAAAACATTGCTCCAGATTACAAGACAATGAATAAATCTACGAAATGGAAAAAACATTGCTCCAGATTACAAGACAATGAATAGATCTACGAAATGGAAAAAACATTGCTCCAGATTACAAGACAATACATAAATCTATGAAATTGAAAAAACATTGCTACAGATTACAAGACAATGAATAAATCTATGAAATTGAAAAACATTGCTTCAGATTACAATACAATACATAAATCTACTTAATAGAAAAAGCATTGCTCCAGATTACAAGACAATGAATAAATCTATGAAATTGATAAACATTGCTCCAGATTACAAGACAATGAATAAATCAATGAAATTGAAAAACATTGCTCCAGATTACAAGACAATATATAAATCTACGAAATATGAAAAAACATTGCTCCAGATTGCAAGACAATGAATAAATCTATGAAATTGAAAAACATTGCTCCAGATTACAATACAATACATAGATCTATGAAATTGAAAAAACATTGCTCCAGATTGCAAGACAATATATAAATCTACGAACTATGGAAAAATGCTCCAGATTACAAGACAATGAATAAATCTATGAAATAGAAAAAACATTGCTCCAGATTACAAGACAATGAATAAATCTATGAAATATGAAAAAAATACATAGCTCCAGATTACAAGACAATATATAAATCTATGAAATAGAAAAAAACATTGCTCCAGATTACAAGACAATGAATAAATCAATGAAATTGAAAAAACATTGCTCCAGATTACAAGACAATCAATAAATTTATGAAAAAGAGAAAAAGCTTGCTCCAAATTACAAAACAATAAATAAATCTACGAAATATGAAAAAAAACATAGCTCCAGATTACAAGACAATATATGAATCTACGAAATGAAAAAAAAAAACATTGCTACAGATTACAAGACAATACTTAAATCTACGAGATAAAGTAGAGGTTTGCTCCATATTACATAGCAATAAGACTTGCAAATACAGTTAGCTACCGTACGCAATATTGTGAATGTAGGCCTACTGAAGGTACTTAGCACCCAACACAGACCAAGTTGGAGTCAGTCCAACTGCTAATGCTTCCATTCCAGCTTTGGACGACTTTTTATGAGTTCATTGATGTATGGTGTGTACTCTACTTGGTTGGCTATATGTGCTGTATATTATGTCAAATGCCAACCTTATACAGTACTGTTACACTTATACCATAAAAGGGGTTTAACTGACACTAGCGAGTAAGTAAGTAGGCATTGCGCAGTCTACAAGTGAGTAACATAAAGCTTATGGAGTAAGTAGGCCTAAGCACTATCTTCGCAGTTTACAGGAGTAACATTAATTTTTCTCAAAGACGTCATAAAATTGCATCTTAATGGAAATCTTGTCACTCTAATTTAACGTCTAGATGAAGGGAAAGAAGGAAAAGAAGGAAAAGAAGAAAAATATAAGTGATGGTGAGGTGGTGGTGGAGGAGGAGGAGGAGAGGAGGAGTAGGAGGAGGAAAAGAAGAAGAAAAATAAGAAGTAGTAGTAGAAGAAGAAGAAGAAGAAGAAGAAGAAGAAGAGGAGGAGGGGACGAAGAAGAAGAACAAAAAGAAGAAGAAGGTTTATAATATTTGTAATTTTCCACTGAAAGGGAATCTTCTTATTATTTGTAATTCTTGCTTTTTTTATTATTCTTCATTTGTTTTGTTTGTAAGATTTCTTTTTATAAGTGTATTTTTCATTTTTGTTTGTTATATTTTGTAACATATTTAAATCTGGGTAGATAAAAAGCCCTAACAGAAATAGTAATAGGTCTAAAAATAAAGTAATTGGCTAATATCGCCAAGCAGATAATAACCAAGATTAGATAGCATCAGCTTGTTCTGGCTAAATGGTACAAGAACCTAAAAAGGATTTGAAGGAAGTTTATTGCTCATAAATAGATTATTATATAAAATATTTGAAGATTGAGGTTATGTAGATGTATTCACGGATCGGTGACCTAGAGATCGATCAAACCGAAGAACGTAGAATCTGACCAAAACCCCTTGGCAGAGCTTTATTGCATTCGGATGGTGTGCAATGTGAAAAAACACCCGTCCACGTGGCTAATTATTAGGTAGCATGGAATTAATATTAATATATAGAATATTAACTAGCATGCAAAGAGCATAAATAAAAAACCAAATAAAAATAATTTAATGTATTCAGGAAATAAGAGTTACCAGGCGCATGAATACCTAATAAAATTTGCATGCACCAATAGTAAAACGGCAGTTAATAGGCGGCAACTGTAGGCCAATTCAAAAATATTATATATATTTATATAAATGTACTAGATTTTGTGTAAAAATTTGTGTAATCTATGTTATCAATATGGCTCGAATGCAAAGAAATTATTAATCATATAATCTAAGCAATATTTTGGCATTTTTTGTAAGATCTATTTGAATTTAATGGCGGAGGATTGAGATATTTAAATTTTATGCTAATTTGAAAGTCGGAAAGAGGATCTGTAAAACTTGAGAAGGAAGAACCAGCACTCGCCAGCCAGATGCCACCATAAGAGGACCCCAAATATTTTAGAGCGAAGTACCTTATTAATAATTTTGTAAAAATTAAAGTTAAAGTAAATTATTAAATTTCTTAAAAGACTTCGTGATGCTATTGTGAAGCAGAAGTCATTTTTCATTTTAATTAAATTTATAACCCCTTGGAGGAGACGATTCCGGCTACCATATTCCCGGACCACATGGAGTTGGATCGACATCGGCGGCTTACAAGAAGATTTTCGACACGTGAGTGATTAAATTTGAATTTAGTGATGGGCGCCCTAGTGCTTCGAATTAATCTGATGATCAAAGCTAGCTCGCCGAAAGGGTTATTATAAATTGAGAAATTAATAAGAGTAATACTTGCGCAAGTAAAAATTAGTATTAAAGGTATTTAATTGAAAGAAAAATATAGATCAATATTTTAGAAATTTCTATTAATCAAAGAAGTACGAAATCTAGGCTATTAAAACATATGCATATAATATTTAATTTTTTGCAATACAATTTGCGATAATTTATCATAGTTCTAATTCACTAGATGAATGGCTCTACCTATTCCGTCAGGTGCCGAATCTTGCACCCTGAGATAAAATATATATTCGATACAAATAAATCTACTAAATACTAGAGATTTTAATATATATATATATTTGGATTATTAGTGGCTAATTTATCAAGCTGATCTTAGAGCACATATTTTTGATTGAATTATCCAAGTCGACAAGTATTAGCAAGTGCATGTCGCAGCTACATGCAAAGAATGCATATGATTTTAAGATAAAGGCACATGGTAATGATTCGTGCCATAAATCTAGAATATAAAGTTTAGCCTGTGATATTTTGCTGATATAAAATTATTGTTCTATTTTTTATATTATTTTTTATCGCTCTATATATATTTTTTGCCTCGATTGATCTTTGCATTATTTGTGTAATATATGTGTGAAATTTTCATGGTGTGCAATTTATTTTTTATTCCTCAACTCTATAGTATAAGTATCATTTATATATATATTTATTATTTATTGAATTACAAGAGTTATGGAGAAGCCCATATCTAGGCCTATCAAGATTTTTTAAGACTGAATACTATTAGAAAACCACGACCTAATTATATTAAATCTCATGCTTTACCGACTGATGCCAAGCAGGAGGCTAATCGTTATTTTTATATAAAGAATAACGTGACACAAAGACATGTCGTACCAACGTGGGACTGATGATGAGAGCCAAGCTCATTGAATAATTATTTGAAATTAGTCAATAACCATATTGAAAATTATAGATAACTTATACGAGTTGTGAGGAAAACTGGCGAAGGGAAATTTGTATTACTTTTTGGGGAATCAATAGCTTTAAATAAGAGAAATTATATGTTTTAAAGAAAATTTTATATTATTATTATTGTAGAAAATATATTTTATAGAGAGAGCTATTATATTTTATGGGCCTAAACTGCTAGTCAGAAATCAATGAATAGTATTATTATATTATAAGAGCTTAAGTAATAAATAGGTTACCTGGCTTGTAATGTCCATAGGCCTATCCTCATTTGTGTCCTTATTAATGCCTTGTTGGCCAAAACTTTCACTTTTTTAACAAACACTTGACACTTAATCCATTTTTAAAATATGAGTCTCTTTTCGTCCACGCAAAGTAAGGTAGCAGACACACTGCAGACGGCGATAGTAGCGGAGATCGACGCTGAGGGGGGCGCGATGGAGTCCAACGCCCAGATATCTTCAATCACCGCCAAGAATCCTGTGAACAGTAATAAACCGTTAAATGTCTCCCAAGAAGCAATAAGGAGGGTTATAGTAGAGGGGATGATCAAGTCATTTTCTAATAGTTTAGAAAAAACAATGACCACAGTAATGAAGAACTTAAGGCGGAAATGAAGGAAATGCGGGAATCACTGAAGGATACATCGGTAAGAATGGGTAAGGAGACTGCGGAAAGAATAGATAACCTACCAGCACAAAACACTTCACAAATTCATGAAATAGCTACAAACAGGAACAATAGTCAACTTATTTCCATAAATAAACAACAGAATAGTAAATCTACACAAATAGCTCACCTAAATTCTGATATAAATCAAAACAAAGTACAACTTAATTCATTGGAGACAGCCGTTGGAGAACAGCAATTATTTTCATCTGAATTAAATGCCGAAGTAGTAGATAATGAAACAGAAGCTTCTAGTCATTGGAAACAGGCCCAAGAGAAGTTGGTACAACTTGAAAGTCAAATACATCAATTTCCGCACGAGAATATAGAGCCTATTCCCATAGCAACGTTTGATTCACTACACAGTTTCAATGAATTAGGCCGTTTTGACAATACAGACCGCTATCTCCAACCTAAAGAATTTATAGATCAGATAAAACTAGTTCAATCATTAACACCCACCTCTTGGAATTTTTGGCGTCTTCGTTTGACTAGTTTATTGATTGGCGAACCCCTGATGTTCTTTCGGAGTAGAGTCCATGAATTTACATCATTGGATGAGTTTGTAGCTGTCTTCCTGGAACAGTATTGGAGCAGAAGTAAACAGTTGGACGTGCTAGCGGACATTATATCATGCGATTTCAACCCTAACTTAGACGGTGCATGTACCACTTTCGTCACTGCCCTACAGTTTAAAAATTCTCAATTGAGCGAGCCCATTAATGAATCGGCATTAGCAAGTATTATTTTAAAGAAGCTACCGTATCAAGTTAGAATGGCACTCGCCACACAACCCATTACTGATTGCAAACAGCTGATAAATCATTTATATGGCATACAGTCTGTGATGGCAATATCAAACCACCGTTCAGACCAGAGATACGCACAAAATCAACATAACTCAAAATTTAATCAGTATAACAGCCAAAATTATGAATCAGTACCATATGATTGCTCACGATCTACCCCTCAATTTAAACGCCGCTATAATCATAATCAAAATAACAGCTGGAATAATAGAAGTTTTCAGAATCGTCAAACAAACCATTATCCACAGCAAACCTATGAAAGAAATTATTATTATGGCCGTGATCGATTTAACACAAATAATGATTACACTCAGAATAATTATAATAGAAATTACAAACCGCCACCTCATCAAATAAGTACAAACTACACATTAGAGCATGCGTCCAGATCAAATCACCAAAAAACACAGAACCCAACACCCAACAACCCGCCACCAGATATACAGAAAACTACAGCTAATAAACCAGGACTATATGATACCCCCGATATAACACCTACAAGCTCCAATGAAACAAACAACGAAAATCAAGATATTTCAACATCATACACCACCTTTAGAAATGATTTACCGAAAATAGTATTAGAAGAACCGAAGCCAATACCAGATAAACCACCACCAAAAACCAGCCGCAAGCATCAATCCCTACTGAGCATCCTGTTCCCCGCCGACAATCCATCACCGCAGGTAGAGCAGCCCGCACATCAAGAGACCGCCACCATACTAACCGCTTTGAAAGTCACACTCGCGCATCAAGAGACCGCCACCGCACCCGCGCATCATTCGACCCCACCAAGGCACCCCAATGAACCCAGGATAGAGTACCAAGAGGATGACACCAGGGAGGACGGACTACCGGATAAGAGGAGCGACCATCGTAAGGCCCGGAGACGAAGGCGCCCGAGGACACCCGACCGGCATCAGGACGGAGAGGACAGCATACGGGAGAAGAAGAAGATGCATCGCAAGGCCCGGAGGCGGAAGAAGCGAAAGAAAAGGAGGAACCACGCGCGCGCATACCGGCCGCATGCACGGTTCAAACGCCCGAAGAGGACACCGGACCGACACCGAGGAGGACAGGAGCGGACCGACGGCGTGCATCCGCGGCACATACGCTTCAAGAGAGCAAATCAGCGATGTGACCGGAAAAATAGGCCAAAGGAATATGACAGAAACGGAACTGATAGGAATACTATTATGGATTCATACGTGGACGATAATTATAAAGTGGACTACTTATTGAGACTGATGAAGGATAAACGGTGTCTAGGAAGAGTGGAAGAAATAAGAAAAAATGTAAATGAAATGGGAGTACCGGGCCATTATATGTGGAAAGATTATATTATTAAAGAGCTAATTACTGTTTTGATTTATTGTATTGTGTGGATTACCATGTCTGTGATAATATTGAAAAGTGATGCTATTGATGTCATAATTAAGGTCATGTTATTGTTGAAAAAATTTATTAGTATTGATTGGAAGTGTTATATTATTGAATTGTTTATTATGATGATGAAGCCTAATAATGAATTTAAGTGGATAGTCTTGAAAGAAAATAAATGGAAGGCTTTGAACAGATTAAAAGAAATTATTATTAAAGGAACAAGGAGTTATTTGAAAGAATACACGAGATACAAGGGCTTTAAATTCATGATGAAAAATTATCAATTAGGACAGCCTCACCAACGGATAGCAGATAACCTAACGGCCTACAACAACATCTACAGATAGAATGCAAGAAGATGCAAGTAAATCACAACATTTCTACATGCAATGGCAAAGAACTTGAAATAATATGATAAGAAATCAAGGAAAACATTATTATCAAACCGATTACTGACCTTCCTTAATAAATTTAATCTTGGCATAGGACCGCATGGCAACAATCCAATGTTTTAATTCCTTCCAGCCGTTAGAAGCCTGCAATAAGAAAAAGAATAATTTTTAAATATGTAATTAAATTATATACATCAGATAAAAAAGGACACAAGCGGGGATAATAAAATTAAAATTTGTTAATTACCTTTTTAAGAGAAAAAATTGAGCAGTTAGGTTAATAGTTATGAAACTCGACAGCAAATTCTGTAGAACCAGTGACCAGCTGGCCAAAGCCACCCAAATCAAACGAATGTAATGTCTGTTGAACATATGTTTATAAAAAGAAATACTGTACCCAAAAAGTTATTTATTATTGTTATTTATTATATTTATTAATGTCGATATATTTATTTATATGTTTTTATATTTATTACTTTTAATTATGCCACGTTTGTTACCTGAAAAGACTTAAAGTGAATACCAGTTACCAAAACCAAAGAGCCATTAGCAAAAGAAAGTATTGTACCTGATGTATAGAAAATTATTTATATTAAGACCTAAGAAATACTATAAGATATAAGCCCAGAAGTTTATGAATCGAAATTATTGTCTAAAAGGAATCATTTATGAGAATTATGAAATGTGTGTAGTTAAGTTGGCGGCCCTGCAAGCGGCGAATTTAAAAATTACTGTGTTTTAAATGTTGTCAGGAGGAGTACGTTTAGAAGTTTATATTTATGATATTTTATGTGTGTTAAGGAGGAGAATTTGTTATTGTATTTGATAAAGGTATAAAGGAGATGCAGCAAATATGTCTGCGAACTGTGATAGAAGTAGGAGAGTATAATTTATAAATAAAGTATAGTGTATATCAATGTATTGAAGGGTGGGTTTTCATTAAAAACATTGTGATTCTCAAATATTTTGAATTCAAACCCAGGGGCGCGTGTAACATATTTAAATCTGGGTAGATAAAAAGCCCTAACAGAAATAGTAATAGGTCTAAAAATAAAGTAATTGGCTAATATCGCCAAGCAGATAATAACCAAGATTAGATAGCATCAGCTTGTTCTGGCTAAATGGTACAAGAACCTAAAAAGGATTTGAAGGAAGTTTATTGCTCATAAATAGATTATTATATAAAATATTTGAAGATTGAGGTTATGTAGATGTATTCACGGATCGGTGACCTAGAGATCGATCAAACCGAAGAACGTAGAATCTGACCAAAACCCCTTGGCAGAGCTTTATTGCATCGGATGGTGTGCAATGTGAAAAAACACCCGTCCACGTGGCTAATTATTAGGTAGCATGGAATTAATATTAATGTATAGAATATTAACTAGCATGCAAAGAGCATAAATAAAAAACCAAATAAAAATAATTTAATGTATTCAGGAAATAAGAGTTACCAGGCGCATGAATACCTAATAAAATTTGCATGCACCAATAGTAAAACGGCAGTTAATAGGCGGCAACTGTAGGCCAATTCAAAAATATTTATATATATTTATATAAATGTACTAGATTTTGTGTAAAAATTTGTGTAATCTATGTTATCAATATGGCTCGAATGCAAAGAAATTATTAATCATATAATCTAAGCAATATTTTGGCATTTTTTGTAAGATCTATTTGAATTTAATGGCGGAGGATTGAGATATTTAAATTTTATGCTAATTTGAAAGTCGGAAAGAGGATCTGTAAAACTTGAGAAGGAAGAACCAGCACTCGCCAGCCAGATGCCACCATAAGAGGACCCCAAATATTTTAGAGCGAAGTACCTTATTAATAATTTTGTAAAAATTAAAGTTAAAGTAAATTATTAAATTTCTTAAAAGACTTCGTGATGCTATTGTGAAGCAGAAGTCATTTTTCATTTTAATTAAATTTATAACCCCTTGGAGGAGACGATTCCGGCTACCATATTCCCGGACCACATGGAGTTGGATCGACATCGGCGGCTTACAAGAAGATTTTCGACACGTGAGTGATTAAATTTGAATTTAGTGATGGGCGCCCTAGTGCTTCGAAATAATCTGATGATCAAAGCTAGCTCGCCGAAAGGGTTATTATAAATTGAGAAATTAATAAGAGTAATACTTGCGCAAGTAAAAATTAGTATTAAAGGTATTTAATTGAAAGAAAAATATATAGATCAATATTTTAGAAATTTCTATTTAATCAAAGAAGTACGAAATCTAGGCTATCAAACGTATGCATACAATATTTAATTTTTTGCAATACAATTTGCGATAATTTATCATAGTTCTAATTCACTAGATGAATGGCTCTACCTATTCCGTCAGGTGCCGAATCTTGCACCCTGAGATAAAATATATATTCGATACAAATAAATCTACTAAATACTAGAGATTTTAATATATATATATATTTGGATTATTAGTGGCTAATTTATCAAGCTGATCTTAGAGCACATATTTTTGATTGAATTATCCAAGTCGACAAGTATTAGCAAGTACATGTCGCAGCTACATGCAAAAGAATGCATATGATTTCAAGATAAAGGCACATGGTAATGATTCGTGCCATAAATCTAGAATATAAAGTTTAGCCTGTGATATTTTGCTGATATAAAATTATTGTTCTATTTTTTATATTATGGAATAGTAATGTAATAAAGAGGAAGAAAAAGGAGGAATAGTCCAAGATTAATAAAATGAGCATAAAAGCAAGATCAAAAGCAAATCAAAATGAAAAGAGAAAGGAGAATAGGAACAAGAACAAGATCAAGAGAAAGAAAATGAAAAAAGAGAACTAAAACGAGTAGAAAAACAAAATTCTAGTTTGGACGTTAGTTTAAGAGTGAAAATTGAACTTGAAAGTAGAAAGTGAAAACATAACCTCCTAGCTTTTGTTCATCTCCAACTTTTATTCATAAAATTTTGGGAGAGAGACAATTTTGGGCTATGCCTGTTGTCTTCTAGCAATCATATTGTATAATAATATATATAATGATTTGTGTTTGTCAATGAATGGATTGAATGAATGAAACGAAAATTTTATATTTTTTGCGCTCAGTAAAATTTGTCAAATCATTTTTAAAATTGTATGTATTATTGTATACATTTATATATATTTTCCCATTTATACATTCTTGATAAACTAAGCTTATGTTATATGATTAATTCTATTTCATTTTTTGTTTATTAAGGATTTTTCTGATTATATTTTCTGTAATGTATACTATTTTCTCTGAAATTGTAATTGTTTTGATTGACAAAATAAATTTTAATTTGAATTTGAAAATAGAATAAAATCCTAAGAAGAAGAAGAAGAAGAAGAAGAAGAAGAAGAAAAGAAGAAGAAGAAGAAGAAGAAGAAAAGAAGAAAAACAACAACAACAACAACAACAACAAGATAAAAAAATGGACCTATCGCAATAAATTACAGCCGTTATTTTATGTGATTATTTGACCGTCATATAGATTGATTGGCCGATCTCGTATGATATGAACTTGTCTCTTCTCCTACACAATCTTCTCCTAAACAAACTTACATTGTTTGACTGTACAATACCAAATTTTTGTTCACTTAATCCATAAACAATCGGACAGCCACGTCGACTGTCAAAGAAATCAAACGACAAGTCTCCAGCTGTGAAGCCAACACGAATAAGCATCTGAATCAAGTTGTATTGCATCGAGCTTTGATTGGGCTCTGTTGGCCCATATATCTCAAATTCTAGCTGTATATTTCCTGCTAGATTGCTGCTAACATAAATAATAACGCCGTAAATATCACATGTATATTTTGTGCATGATGTTTATATACATCAGTCATTGTTGAAGCTACAATATTTTTATTCCAGATCAAAAGCAGAAAAATAAGGAGATAGAAGGAGGAGGAGGAGGAGGAAGAGGAGGAGGAGGAGGAGGAGGAGGAGGAGGAGGAGGAGGAGGTGAAGGAGGAGGAGGAGGAGGAGAAGGAGGAAAAGGAGCAGGAGGAGGAGGAGAAGGAAAGGAGAAGAAGAATAAGAAGGAGGAGGAGGAGGAGAAGAAGAAAGAGAGGAAGACATGATTGATGAACAAAAGAAGAAGAAGAAGAGGGAGGAGAAAAAGAAGAAAAGACGAAGAATAAAGAGAAGAAAAAGAGGAAAAGGAAGAAAGAGTAGAATTTATTGTCTCATGTTTAACATATTCAGTGACAGAAGGATATGATGATGATGATGATGATGATTATTATTGTCTATATGATATTGTCTCAATTTTTTTTTCAATTCTATTCAATTTATTTTTTCCTTCTGAATACAATTCAAAGCAGTTACATAGAATCTTAAGCAATAAAGTTTATACAATTCAAGAACGATATAATATACTTACTAAAATCAAACAACAGAATATAGAACTATACTAAACAATAACACTCTTGAGCTATCACAATTTTATTTTGTATAAAATTCTTCTATGAGATAGGAAAGAGCTTACATAGACAACAAAGGCCTGTGCGTAAGCTCGAGTTATCATAACGATATGCGTTATATCTATAATTTATAAAGAGAGATCTCAATTTTTATTAGAGATCTAAACTACATTAAAATAATTTTCAATGATGAATCTATAATTCCCATGCATGGGAATTATAAAGTCTCATGTTGGAGATGTGTATATCTGAAGACCAGAAGAAGAGAAAAAATGTTTCAGTGAATAAAAAAATAAATAAATTGGCCTTTATTCAATTTCACAATAATTACATTACAAAATAAATCAGTTATAACATTTTATCATAGGCATTTTTTCTCCATGGCAAAGTGCCGTCTGGAGGAGCAGATGGAATTTACATGTTCAGACTCCAAATAAATGTGAAAGAAAAGAAATGTGAAAAGTTCAAAGACAACAACTCGAACAAAAACAATCGAAAATTGAACTCCTGGACCAGAAAGAATGTGTACTGCCATGCCTCCCTGCAGTACCGACTCACCGCCTGCCAGTCCTGTCCATTCAGGTGTGCCCGCAGCTCCCCTTCAGACAGGACACTCTTCCGCAGGTGTCTCGTCCGGATCTCAGCGAGAACAGGGCATCTGGTGATGAAGTGGGGCACATCCTCGTATTCCTTCAAATTGCAGAGGGAACACGTCTTGACACCACGATCGAAGGAGCACCTGTTCAGCAGGATGAGCTCAGTCCTTGCCTTCAGGAACCATTTGACCAGCGTGAAGTCGTCCTGCTGATGAGCATAGTTGGTGAAACGTTCAAGCTGTGGGTAGATTGAACACCTCTGGCTCACCATCAATCTTCTTCTGAAGTTTTCCTGCAGTTTCTCGTCAACTCCGTTCAGAATCGCTTGAACATCGCCCGTCAGGAGACTTGTAGCAGGGACCCCATACACCCTCTCTAGATTGCTCCAATCTTTATGCATAAACACTTTTTTCTCAATCACTTTTTTCAGCAGTTTCAGTGAATAACCCACCCTTTATTTGTAAACGTCTCATAAATTATAGCAAGACACTTGTTAGGTCAACCTCTATCCATAGTCCGAATATTAGCTGAATCTGGGAGATTTGCATTTTTCATGAAATCCATCATGGATTTTTGCAGAAATTGTTGAGAATTAAAATCGCTCTAACCTCAGGAATGATAGTACTTGACGAGAGGAAATATTATGTCACCACAATGGTGAAATTCTCTCCTATTCTTTTTTGGTAGAGAGTTAGTGGGGAGGATATTTTTAATATTCTTTCCGAAGAATGGACATTGATATGTCCAAAGCTCCGCCAATTTATGTACATGCATAACAATATGATTATTATCTATAGTTATTATATTACAAACTGCTTTTTCATATCATAATATACAGTTCAATAATTATTTTCTTAGTCTATATTATGTAAATTCATCCATAATTTTGCTGTATTGTAAGCTATTGTATATAAGTGTATAAGCCAGTATATACTGTAATCTACATAAATAAAGTAATCAATCAATCAATCAATCAATTCTTGAGTTATAAGCATTCGAAAATGAATTATTTTTCTGATCTTAGAGTAGAGTTAAGATTTTTGTTTCAGTGAATAACCCACCCTGAGAGTTCTCATATTATAGCACGACACTTGTTAGGTCAACCTCTATCCAAAGCTCAAATATTTGTAGGAGGGGAAGAAGAAGAAGAAGATATGAGAGACTACCAGCGTCATAAAGCTTCACAGAAAAGAACTACGTGGACTATCAGCTTGAGATAACAGTAAAAGTTGCGACATAAACGACCTATACCATGGGATATCTACTTATGCAATTGTTTCTCTATGACTCTATGATATAGATTTATACTAAAATCATTTCACTTATATGAGATACTTTATTCAAATTAATAAAAACTTGTAGTACCCTTTTTACTTTCCTTGCCCTATTACCATAGGTAAGGAAAGTATTGCTTTCCGAAAAAAATTAAGGTACCCCAATTTCCAAATTTCTATACGTTTCAAGGTCTCCTGAGTCCAAAAAAGTGATTTTGGGTATTTGTATTTATGTGTGAGTGTGTGTATATGAGTGTATGTGCGTCTATGTACACGATATCTCGTCTCATATCAACGTGTGTGTGTGTGTGTTGTGTGTGTGTGTGTTGGTGTGTGTGTGTGGTGTGTGTGTGTGTGTGTGTGTGTGTGTGTGTGGTGTGGTGTGTGTGTTGTGGTGTGTGTGTGTTGGTGTGTGTGTGTGTGTGTGTGTGTGTGGTGTGTGTGTGTGTGTGTGTGTGTGTGTGTGTGTGTGTGTGTGTGTGTGTGTGTGTGTGTGTGTGTGTGTGTGTGTGTTGTGTGTGTGTGTGTGTGTTGTGTGTGTGTGTGTGGTGTGTGTGTGTGTGTGTGTGTGTGTGTGTGTATGAGAGTATGTGCGTCTGTGTACACGATATCTCATCTCCGAATTAACGGAATGACTTGGAATTTGGAACTTAAGGTCCTTACAATATAAGGATCCGACACGAACAATTTCGATCTGATGCAATTCAAGATGGCGGATAAATGGTGAAAATGTTGTCAAAAACAGGGTTTTTCGTGATTTTCTCGGAGACGGCTCCAACGATTTTGATCAAATATATACAGTACCTAAAATAGTAATTGATAAGCTCTATCAACTGCTACAAGTCCCATATCTGTAAAAATTTCAGGAGCTCCGCCCCATCAATGCAGATAGATTCCCAATTATCAGGCTTCAGATACAATTGAAACAAAAAAATCAAGTGGAGTAGATTGAGCATGAAAATCTCTACAATTAATGTTCAGTAACAATTTCACCTAAAATTGGAAATAAGCTTTAAATTCGAGAAAATGTGATTATTCAATTGCAAATTATTGTTGATTCTATTAAATCATTCACTATGAAGAGATAGCCGACCTTATGCAACGTTAGTAGACAGAAGGTTGATCACTCACAGGTGTATGATTCGAAGTGGTGGGGGGAATGCCAGCGTCACGTCACGTGTAGTAAAAAAGTGATAGAGTAACCACACTGAGCATACAGTTTATTCACTGTATCTTCAAATACATCGTCGTTTAATCCCCTCAAGATTGACCTAGAACTTAAAAATTCTCCATACTTATAGCGAATTAATCACCGATTCTAATGATGTTGTTTAATATTTCAAGTTCATTCAACTTGTATGAATAAAATGAGTTTGAAAGTTTTTCAAGAATCTTACACGTGACACGAAAAAGTTAATAAGCTGGAAAAGCGTTAGTAGACAACGTTATACTATTATAATATCAGTTTAACCCATAAAAAATCTTGATAAACCAATGCATTGCAATAAAACAATAAACCGATCCCGATAAATCCAATGAATTTCATTCATATAAATGCACTAAACACATGCTGGTATCGAGCACATGTTCTACGAGAATCAATATATCTCATCCCCGAAATTCACAAGCTGATGTATAGTCAAACTACAAAGTATAAACACGACCTAGAAGATGAAGAAACCTTAAGGGTTTGAAAGGGAAGGTTAGTAGGTGGGTTTTTTGCTTCTATATTGCAAAATGCTTGTATTATTCAAATGTTTTGATAATTATTATAAAGCAGAAACAGAAAGCTTGCATGTCAGAAAATGTTTGTGTTATATAATTTGACTATAGGTCACCGTATGATTTTCAAGAATGCGATATTCTGCCTACTCTGTACTACAGCCTACGTCACGCCTGCAGCTCCCCCACTCCAATTGCATTCCAACTAAAATACTATAGATGAGTGACCAACCTTCTGTCTACTAACTTTGGACCTTATGTGTGTCTCCACTGTTATTGCCCTGTCACCAGCTGGCTCAAATCTTTGAATAGTAGACTTGAGATGCGCGGGAACACTAGCGTCAGGTGATCAATTTTCATAACGGCAAGGAAAGTTGTGTGAGTGCGCCACACCAGATTTTTATTTTAAGTTTTTAATAAAGGGTAGGCTACTACAAGTTGTTATATCGTTTTTATTAATAGATATATTATTTAGTAAATAGGAGGTCCTGATCAACAACTCATAATATTTATAGGGCATTAGGACAGGCCGGCGGGTCACATGACCCACAATAAATGGTCACACGTGAGTCATAGCATAACGTATGTGGTGCAGAAGCACTGTCATGTGCCAACATGCTCTTAATAACGGTGTAAAGGTTGACGGGCAAAAATTACAAGCGATTTGGCCAAAACTGCTTCTGACTTACAACCAATCATTAGACAGCTAATCATTGTTATTTGCTACAGCATTCCTGAACGGTGGAAAGCTGCCGACAGGGCTACTGGAATCTGATAGAGTAGAGAAAGAAATCAGGAAAGAAGAAGGAAATGAAGGAGAAGAAGAAGAAGGAGGAGAAGAAGAAGAAAAAGAGGAAAGGGAAGAAGAGCGTAGAATTTATTGTCTCAAATGTAGAACATATTCAGTGACAGGAGGATAAGATGATGATGATGATGATGATGATGATGATGATGATGATGATGATGATGATGATGATGATGAAGAAGAAGAGAATCGGCTCATGTTGATCATGTTCAGTCACAACTTGACTATTATTTTCGCCCCACATAAAACCATGAATGTGTGTATAGCAGAGAGTAGAAAATTATTGTATTACATTCTTTACTGTCCGGATTATAATAGATGAATGGATGATAGAAGAATAGATGAAAACGTAGGCCGTGCGAATCAGGTGGAGGCGTGATGAATGGTGCTACAAGAGAAACAGATTGTCACTGTCACTTGTCACTGTCGGCTGTCACAAGCGTGTCACTATTTTTCTATTACTAGCAAACTCTAGTGCATTCTATCTAGTCTCACATTAGTTAGTCAAGTACAGTCTGTTCACTATAATTGCCACAAGTATAGTCTGTCACATTCATTTATTCTATCCAGAGAAAACGAAATCAGCAACAATGAAAACGCTAAGTTGTTGTCAAAAAAATAATTTATTTATTGTAAAAATTACAAACATGTTGCACCGCGGGATTAATGAACCTTTGGGTGGCATCATTAGACGTTTTAAAAAATAGAATTATCGCATTAAGAAACGATAGAACCACTCATCAATATTTACTATCATATTCTTATCTGGAGAATTATAATTTTAAGGAATTTTAACGAGCATTATTTCAAAAGAAAGAAGTTCCTAATGGAAGTATGGATTTACATACTAATAATATTCAGATCAGGCTTTCAGACAGTCACAATAATGTATGCGTTTGAGACCTTTTTTCTCATTTTTTCCCATGCGTTTGAGACCTGATATGACATCATTATTAAACAGACCTGCTTTAAACTGACAGCATTGGTTAAATGGGAAGCATGGGGTTACACTTATGAGGAATACTGACAGTTTTAAGTGAATCAATGTAAATTATGATTATTGACCGAACGAAGTGAGGTCTAAGATCCAAGTCGACGGTTTGGCATTTCTCTTAATGTTTGAATGTTTGAATGTTTAAATGTTTAAATGTTTAAATGTTTAAATGTTTAAATGTTTAAATGTTTAAATGTTTAAATGTTAAATGTTTAAATGTTTAAATGTTTAAATGTTTAAATGTTTAAATGTTTAAATGTTTAAATGTTTAAATGTTTAAATGTTTAAATGTTTAAATGTTTAAATGTTTAAATGTTTAAATGTTTAAATGTTTAAATGTTTAAATGTTTAAATGTTTAAATGTTTAAATGTTTAATGTTAAATGTTTAAATGTTTAAATGTTTAAATGTTTAAATGTTAAATGTTAAATGTTTAAATGTTTAAAGTTTAAATGTTTAAATGTTTAAATGTTTAAATGTTTAAATGTTTAAATGTTAAATGTTTAAATGTTTAAATGTTTAAATGTTTAAAGTTTAAATGTTTAAATGTTTAATGTTAAATGTTTAAATGTTTAAATGTTTAAATGTTTAAATGTTTAAATGTTTAAATGTTTAAATGTTTAAATGTTTAAATGTTTAAATGTTTAATGTTTAAATGTTAAATGTTTAATGTTTGAATGTTTAAATGTTTAAATGTTTAAATGTTAATGTTTAAATGTTTAAATGTTAAATGTTAAATGTTTAAATGTTTAAATGTTTAAATGTTTAAATGTTTAAATGTTTAAATGTTTAAATGTTTAAATGTTTAAATGTTTAAATGTTTAAATGTTTAAATGTTTAAATGTTTAAATGTTTAAATGTTTAATGTTTAAATGTTTAAAGTTTAATGTTTAAATGTTTAAATGTTTAAATGTTTAATGTTTAAATGTTTAAATGTTTAAACGCGGTAATAGATTTTTATAAAATTTGACAGGTATGTTCCTTTTTTAATTGCGCGTCGACGTATATACAAGGTTTTTGGAAATTTTGCATGTCAATGATAATATAAAAGGAAAAAGGAGCCTCCTTCATACGCCAATATTAGAGTAAAAACCAGACTATAGAATTATTCATCATAAATCAGCTGACAAAATGATTACACAGATGTGTGGAGAAGCCAGTCTGTTACTGTATTTGTATAAGGTATTTAGTTTCAATCAAAGACCTTGAAGAGGTATGCATCTTTAAGCTCGGTTTACACCAAAGTTATTAACAAAATGGTTATAACCTCATCCTTATAGATTCTATTAGATTGAACGCAAGTTGACAAACACACATGTTCATCATGTGTATGATAAGTTATGTTCAATCTAATATAATCTATGAGGATTGAGTTATTAACATTTTGTTAATAAATTTGGTCTAATCGCAGCTTTAAGGTCTTTGGTTTTAATATTTTGTTTTGCAGTCATGGTATTATTATGCGTGCCCATCAGTATCAATATTCTCACATTCGAAAAAACTAATTTAATAGGTGAATAAAGATAATCAAATGAACTTAATAATGCTGAAGAAATTATAATATTTTTGATCAGATAGAAAGATCATCACGGAACTGGATGAATTATATCATATGGACTAGCCGTCAGGCTCGCTTCGCTCGCCGTATCCGTCTAGCCAGGGGGCTCCGCCCCCTGGACCCCCGACTGGATCGTCCAAGAATAAGATCAGCAGGCTCGCTCGCCTGCATTTTTCATTTGGGCATTATTTTTTGTTAGGACAATCCAGTCGGGGCCCAGACTACACGGCTGGCTAAACGGATATGGCGAGCGAAGCGAGCCTGACTGCTAGTAATATAATATTCCCAGGATTGAAGTAGCAGTGCCCAATCAATTTTTCCGCGATAAATGCATTTAAATCTTCAACTTGGTGCCAACCTAACAAAGTCAACTCAACTTAATGACAACCTGACAAAATTATTAATTTAGTTGCCAGTTAACAACTGTTTCGAAGAGGTACTCTATCTAGATTATAGTTCTATAGTAACATATGATATGGAAATTTCAATGGAAATTTCAATTTATAATTAAGAGATTTGGAGAAGAAGAATATACATGCTAAAAGACGAACTTTAAACCCTTAAAAACAACCCTTAGAGTTGAAATATTGCCAAAAGATTTCTTAGTGTGCCTCTAAAGGGCCAACTGAACATACCTACCAAATTTGAACGTTTTTGGTCCGGTAGATTTTTAGTTATGCGAGTGAGTGAGTGAGTGAGTGAGTGAGTGAGTGAGTGAGTCAGTCAGTCAGTGAGTGAGTGCCATTTCGCTTTTATATATATAGAATACAAATTCAAACGTGAACTGAGTTTGTTAACATTCACAACAGTTGACATCTGGTACTTGTGGATGAGAATACTGCGTGAGTTCTACTGTTCACAGAACTACTAGTTTATTTATTAACAGAGCTGTCTGTCTGTAGTTTTCTACATTTTGTTTGTTAACATTTAAAACAGTTGCCATCTGGTACTTGTGGATGAGAATACTGCGTGAGGTCTACTGTTCACAGAACTACTAGTTTATTTATTAACAGAGCTGTCTGTCTGTAGTTTTCTACATTTTGTTTGTTAACATTTAAAACAGTTGACATCTGGTACTTGTGGATGAGAATACTGCGTGAGGTCTACTGTTCACAGAACTACTAGTTTATTTATTAACAGAGCTACAAATCAAAATATTATAAAAAATATATGAAGGGGAGAAGACTGAACCCAAGACTAACTCTGTCAGCATTGTTTAAATGGGAAGCTTTGATGTTAGATATAAGGAATGCTGACAGATCGACGTGAATCAGATTAAATCTCGAAACTGTGAATCTGTCAGTGTTAATTAAATGAGAAACATTGATTCGATACTTAATGGAGTAATTTTAATTTGACAAATTAAGGTTTTAATTTAAATTAAATTCTCCCATTGAGAGTATTCTTTAGTTTACTATAAATTGGTTTAAGAGACCATTACTTAATTTCAGTCACTTAATGACCAATTTACTTTATTCATTTTACAAATTTTTTCCTACAGTTACGTTGAAAAGTGGCCATTGCTGCACTGATTACAGAACGCAAAGAATCACTTTTCCGCTCTAGTGCGGGAAAAATTTTTCTGCACTCCAGATTTGCAACATGGCAACGCAAAATACTTAGTAGGTTATATGGAGCAACAGTGCAGCAAAATCAAAATGAAGTTGGTAACAGTGACTGCTGTGACTGCTATAGTGAGCAGAGGTGCAACCAAGCACAACGCGCTAATTATTATTCATTATATATTATAACCAAGGACAACGAGGACTTTAGGATTTTAGGATTAAGGTTTTTATCAATAATAAAATTACACAGAAAAACATTTGATGGATTTCAGGCAATTTTACCCATAATTACCCAATTTTCATATTCAATGGTAACTGTAGGAAAAACTTAATGTGAAATACGTGCGCAAAGTTCCTCTGCTGCACTCAAGAAACCATTCCGCCCTCGCCTACGGCTCGGGCGTAAACGTTTCTTTCGGTGCAGCAAACTGTCACTTTGCGCACTAGTTGCACAAATAACTATTATTCATTTTACAAATTTTTCTAGTTTAATAGATTCAAGAAGGAGTAATGACAGTGTCAAGTGAATTGAATTGAATCTCAAACAGTCAGTGTTGATTTAAAGGGGAGCATAGAGATTGATTGATTGATTGATTGATTGATTGATTGAGTACTTTATTTATGTAGATTACAATATATACTGGCTTATACACTTATATACAATAGCTTACAATACAGCAGAATTATAGATGAATTTACATAATATAGACTAAGAAAATAATTATTGAACTGTATATGATATGAAAAAGTAATTTGTAATATAATAACTATAGATAATTATATTGTTATGCATGTACATAAATTGGCGGAGCTTTGGACATATCAATGTCCATTCTTCGGAAAGAATATTAAAAATATCCTCCCCACTAACTCTCTACCAAAGAGAGAGGGAGGAAGAGAAAGGGAGCATGAGGGAAGCTGACAGATTGTAGTGAATCTGAGTGCAGAAAAATAGAAGAGTTGTTTAGTAGGTGTTGTGGACTTATCTTCTAATGCGGAGCAAATGCCGCCGCCCTTAATACAGAAAAACTGCTCTGTGTCAACTAAGCTGATAATCCTGATTGATTGGGTTTGAGAAGCAGAAACTAGAGAAGAAGGAGAAGAAGAAGTGATTGAGAATGAATTAGGATGAAAGAAACAGTTAGATAAATGATGGGGAAGAGGAGGAGGAGGAGGAGGAGGAGTGGGAGGAGGAGGAGTGGGAGGAGGAGGAATAGTACAGTAGAATGACATTTTTAGAATAGAATGACCATCCTTGTCTATCATTGGACAAAGCAGATAGCCCCATCCTTTTCTAGCTCTGCAACGTTGTCAAATTGTTCCCAGACTACATGAAAATGTTGTATATTGTAAATTGTTGACTACATGAACTACCAAAATATTGTATATCAATTATAATTTTTTTTTTACTTATTTATTGGATAGAGTAAACAATACAGTAGTCGGAGAAGAAAAACCAGGCTATTGCCCAAAACTTCTTCAATTTCCTAATTTTGTCTTAAATTGTCCAAATAACTTATTAAATTTATTGCGAAAAGATGATTGAATACTTATTATTGCATTACAGAATCATGGAGAAATATAACAAATAAAATATAATTTATTATCATATAATTATCAAAAAGAATCAACAGTTGGATATATCGGGAGGACTTGAATCACGCCATCTACTATAGAAGGCAGTTAAAATAAATAAAACAAAATAAATCTTATAGCACCCTTTTATTTTCAAAAAAACTTTAAAATAAGTTTATAAGATTTATTTAGTTTTATTAATTTAAAAGTAGCCCATGTCTATAAGTGTTTTATAGAACGCAGTTAAAATATTAAATTTGGTAACTCTGTCGACCTATCACTAATTTCTCGGTTACGTCCGATGAGCGATTTGCGATGAGCGATTTTGGGGGTTAGCAGTCCACTGAGCGATCCATTGTTCAGAATGACAATAAGAATAGGCAGACGCTATGAATGGATGGACTTGGGTTGGGTGTCATTAATCATCAGGGGCAGTGACGGAGGCAGGTCGCAAGCGATAAATGGGTAGTGTCATGTGTAGCCTATACTCGCAGTACGATATTATATTGATGATGATGATGATGAAGATGATGATGATGATGATGATGATGATGATGATGATGATGACGATGACGATGATGATGATGATGACAATGATGAAGATGATGATGATGATGATGATGATGATGATGATGATGATGATGATGATGATGATGATGTTTAAATCATTACCTACCACCTCACATAAAAAGGAATTAATTGTTAATCAAAGATCGAACCGTTCAAATTCATCTTCATTATAGACTGTAGCGTGTTACATAAAAATTCACAATTCCAACAATATAGTCCTATCAATCATCTACATTTCTCCAAGTGAATGAGTAACACTACTGCAAACAGATAAGGTATTAAGTATCTCACAGATATCAAGAAGATTCAAGATCAACTTCACATCTGAAGCAATCTACTTCTACAAACAATCACAAATTTTAAGTTTATGCCAATCTACAATCGTTATAGTCTATATATATAAAAGCGAAATGGCGAAAAGCGAAGCTAATTACGTTTAGATACATAAGGCAGAAGATAACAATTTTATTGCTGACATATATTTCCGATACTGATTGTGGTATTGTTATGCACCGAAATATATACCAGAAATATGATTCTCATCTTCTGTGTCTACAGGTAATTAGTTTAAAAATGAAAAATATAAATTTAAATCGGATGTAACAAGATTTTGATAGTGTTATATTACTAGTAGTTCTGTGAACAGTAGACCTCACGAAGAATTCTCAACCACAAGTACCTGATTGAAACTATAGACCTTATGGAAATACAGCAATAGACTGGCTTCTCCACACATCTGTGTAATCACTTGTCAGCTGATTTATCTATATATAAAAGCGAAATGGCACTCACTCACTGACTGACTCACTCACTCACTCGCAGAACTAAAAATCTACCGGACCAAAAACGTTCAAATTTGGTTGGTATGTTCAGTTGGCCCTTTAGAGGCGCACTAAGAAATCTTTTGGCAATATTTTAACTCTAAGGGTTTAAAGTTCGTCTTTAAGCATGTATATTCTTCTTATTCTCTTAATTATAATTGAAAAATGTCCATACCATATGTTAATATAGAACTATAATCTAGAGAGAGTACCTCTTCGATACAGTTGTTAACTGGTAACTAAATTAAAAATTTTGTCAGGTAGGCATTAAGTTGAGTTGACTTTGTTAGGTTGGCACCAAGTTGAAGATTGAAATGCATTTATCCAGGACCTCCTAAATACCAATTTATCCAGATAGCCAAATCAGCGTTTTCTCAGCTTTTCTGCGTTTCCTCACCTTTTTCAATAATTGATGGCAATATATTTAAAAAAAATTCAGTACACAGGTTTAGCTGAGGTGGAAGAATTTTGTTCGCCAAAGATACGCCGATATAGTAACAGGTGTATTTCGAGATCAAATTGACATAATACGTTCAAATTCGGTACAGAGGCTCCGCTGAGGTCTACATGCAGGCGAGCGAAGCGAGCCCGCTGATCTCATTTTTGGATGATCCAGTCGGGGGTCCAGACGGATATGGCGAGCGAAGCGAGCCTGACGGCTAGTTAGTATATAAAAGCGAAATAGCTTCCATATTTTATTCACATAACAGATTGCATCAACAGAGCTCAAAATCTACTGAGCCAAAAATTGAGTCAAAAATGGCAGACTTATTTCGTTGGACTTTTAGACGCCTTTGGATTTATTTTTATGGGAGGTGGTAGGTACTGATTCAATCATCATCAGAGTATACACATACCCTTGTGGCCTTCCTCCGTCTCTGTCCCTGATGATTAATGACACCCAAGTCCTCCCAGTCATAGCGTCTGCCTATCCTCATTGTTATTCTGAGCAATGGATCGCTCAGTGGACTATTTCTTCCCTGATCGCTCATCAGATGACACCTCACATCTCGACTTTATAACGTGAACTCACTAGAGACAATAGTATTGTGTACAAATCAAGATGTATGGTATAAAATAGTGCATATTAATATTTAGTTTATGAAGCTCCTGAATACGGGACTAAATAAGATGAAGTATAGGATAACGAGAAATAAAATCTTCTATTATCACTAATTCAAGTTTGAGAGCTGTAGTCACCCAAACACAGGAAGAGCTACTGAATATCAAGAGATGGTTTGCTGCAAATGGTCTGTCTATGAATTCAAGTAAGACTAAGTTCATTACCTTCCAACCCCCCCATTTTGCAGCCAGAAACTTTAATGAGTTGGCCGATTTGAGTGTACCCCAGCAGAGCGTTGCTGTTGATCTTCTAGGAGTGACACTAGATAGTAGATTGGACTGGTCAGTACACACTCAAAAAATATGCTCCAGGGTTAACTCGGCTATTTTCTCACTGCGAGTGCTCAAAAACACATTGAGCTTCAAAGCCCTAATGGTGGTATATTACGGTTATCTTTTTCCTTTCCTCAAGTATGGCATAACCCTTTGGGGAAGATCAAAATTCTTCATCCTAGTATTTAGATCTCAGAAAAAAAGCATTAAGAGTTATTTTTGGTAAGCCCCCCCGATATCCCTGTCGAGAACTATTCCTTAGTAGCAGGATACTTACACTGCCGTCACTGTATATCTTGGAAATCTGTTCATACGTTCACAAAAACCTACCAAACTTCACCCGCAATAATGAAATCCACAGTTACAATACAAGGCACTCAGCCTCCCTATCAGTGGCTGCGCATAGAACCGCCATGTTTGAAAAATCTCCGCAATATATGGGCCCAAAAATATATAATAGATTACCTTAGGATATTAGAGACATGGCGGACTTACGAAGATTCAGAGGAATGTTAAAGAGGCTGTTGCTTGAAAGGCCATACTATTCTGTGGATGAGTTTCTGCAGGAGTGATATATTATTGTTCCTTGTCTTTGATTCTTCCCAGGTCCTTGTACATAGGTAATCTTGACTAACTGCGTTTTTATATATACTGTATATATATATATATATTAATATTTCATGTGACTATTGTATAATTACAGTATTTTATAAATGTATTATGGTATGTGTTGAGAACCTCCTTTAGGTTGCTCTTCTTGACTTATCCTCAGTCTTATTATTCGGATGTTTGGGATGCAATAAAAAAAATAATAATAATAATAAAAAAAAGGAAATGAGAATGAGAGGAAAGAGGAAGAGAGCAAATGAAATGAAATGAAATGAAAGGAATAATAATAATTTGGGAAATGGTTATAAGAGATTTGGAACGGTAGCCGACAAAGAAGAAAGAATTCATCTATTTATTTAGAATTGAGAATTTAATGGAAAACATGAATTGGAGGAAGGAGAATAGAGAAAATATGAAAAAAACAAAAAGGAAAGGAAGAGGAAAAGAAGAAAGAAAATATGAGAAAGGATAATAAGTTCGGAGAATGTTCATAAGAGATTTGAAACGGTAACGACAGACAGAAAATAAATATTTAGAATATAGTAGAAAAACATAATTTGGAAGGAGAAGAAGAAGAATAAATTATAGGTAACATAACAAGAAGGAAAGGAAGAAGAAAGAGAAGAGAGAAGGATAAATAGTTATAAGAAATTTGAAATTGTAGCAAACGAAGAAGAAACAGTTGAGAATATGATGTAAAACATTAATTAGAGGGAGGGAAATAGCGAGAAATAGAAGGTACCATTACAAGAAGGAAAAGAATGGAGAGAGAAATACAAATTAGAAGAAGCATAGATTAGACAGACATAAGTAACGAAAAATATATAATACGGTAGCACAGATGGAGATAGAAGAACACTGATAATAATTTGAAATAAATATTTGCCAAAAACAAAATACAAAAAAGCTTTACAAAGAATAAATATAAGTATATGCTACTGCACTTTAACCAAGATACATACATCTATTCAATTAGATATAATAACGAAAAGATATCCTTTATATTATAAATAATAGTTATAAAATGAAGATTTAATTTATGTACACATGCATAAGTAGGCCTACAGTAGGTGAGGCAAAAACACCGGCAAAAGGGAGATTCCTTGTGCGCCAGTGTGAGTCGTGAAATTCAACTATATTCAGATCCTCTTCAAATTCAGTATTAATTAATTAGAAAGCACCGATGTTATTTATAAACAATTCTGACAGTCTACAGTAAATATCACCGTAGTAGGCTACTAATGCGATTTCAATGTATATGTCTATTGATAATAGTCACATGACACCTCAAATGCTTCTAGAACTCATGAGGGAGTTAAAATACAGGATACAAGGTTACAACTACAGTTAGATCCACAATAAATCTGTCAACGAAATAAATAATTCATTAATTATTGTTCACACTGTATTCGGAATAGATTTGCCCAAGATGTTGTCAGACTCAGTTTAAACTGTCAGCTTTAGTTATAGATATATCATCAACTAGCCGTCAGGCTCGCTTCGCTCGCCATATCCGTCTAGCCAGGGGGCTCCGCCCCCTGGACCCCCGACTGGATCGACCAAGAATGAGATCAGCAGGCTCACTTCGCTCGCCTGCATTTTTCATTCGAGCATTTTTATCATATGTTAGGACAATCCAGTCGGGGAACCAGACTAAACGTCTGGCTAAACAGATATGGCGAGCGAAGCGAGCCTGATGGCTAGTAATATAATATTCCCAGGATTGAAGTAGCAGTGCCCAATCAATTTTTCCGCGATAAATGCATTTAAATCTTCAACTTGATGCCAACCTAACAAAGTCAACTCAACTTAATGCCAACCTGACAAAATTATTAATTTAGTTGCCAGTTAACAACTGTTTCGAAGAGGTACTCTATCTAGATTATAGTTCTATAGTAACATATGATATGGAAATTTTAATTATAATTAAGGGATTGGGAGAAGAAGAATATACATGCTAAAAGACGAATTTTAAACCCTTAAAACAACCCTTAGAGTTGAAATATTGCCAAAATATTTCTTACTGCGCCTCTAAAGGGCCAACTGAACATACCTACCAAATTTGAACGTTTTTGGTCCGGTAGATTTTTAGTTATGCGAGTGAGTGAGTGAGTGAGTGAGTGAGTGAGTCAGTCAGTCAGTCAGTGAGTGAGTGCCATTTCGCTTTTATATATATAGATACTATCCATTAACCCGATGTAGACAGTTTGAAAGTATCTAATCTCAGATTTTTGATCCCCTAATTGAGTTGTTATGCTAATTTTTCATTTTGGATTCTATAAATGCAGCATCATGAGATTCAGCATACCTAACATGAATAACAGCTGGGTTTCCCATTCAACAAAGGCTGTCAATTTGAAGTGAGTTTCCTCGCTATAATTTATTTGTATTTCTATTCAGCACACTATAATAAGGAATAGCATCCGGTCGTAAAAATCAGCACCTAATCAGTTTTGTGGAGGAGTGACGAGATTAAATAGAATGAGAGAGGGGGAGTAGAATGAATAAGAGAGAGGGGGTGAGAGAGAGAGTGTGTGAGAGAGAGAAAAGGATGTGTTGACTGAAGGAGTTCAGATGGTGTGCATGAGAAAATAATAGTGGAGGAGGAGGAGGAGGAGGAGGAGGAGGAGGAGGAGGAGGAAGAAGAAGAGGAAGAAGAGGAAGAGGGAGAAGAAGGAGAAGAAGAAAAAAGAAAAGAAGAAGAGGAAGAAGAAGAAGAAGTAGAAGAATAAGAAGAAGAAGAAGAAGGAGGTGGAGGAGGAGGAGGAGGAGGAGGAGGAGGAGGAGGAGGGCAAGGAAAGTAAAAAATGTTTATTTACAATGCACACTATGACACTATAATGCACACTATAGTTTCAATCGGGTATCATTCTCAGAAATAGTTTCTAAGGAAATCGATGTAACGAAAACTAAAAAAAAATTAAAATCATGACTACTTTGTAAACAATAAATTCCAATTCCAATTTTTCAGATTAAAATAAATATTGACTTACATTTTCAGGTGGCGCATCATCATCGTCATCATCTTCGTCATTATCCTCCTGGTACTCGTGGTTGCTAAAAGAAGTATCATCGGCTGTCAAAACACTGGGAAACACCAGGATGACTAGAAACAGTACACTGGTCACACTTAAACACAACTGTCTTGGGTTCATTTTGCAATTAAAAACTTGGAAAATTCAACTAAAAACCGTAGATATAACACTGGAAACACACAGAATAATTTAGAGTACTTGACCTGAAGAGAGAGAACTGTGGAGTTGTTTGTTTAGACCTACATCCGAATAATTTCTAGAATATGTTTAATTGTATTCCTAAAATTACTGTGAAGACTTGTGCACTAATACAGGAATATTATTGATAATATTATGTCATACAAAACATCATCAACTTGAATGATTATATTAACAAAAAAGCTTTGATTTTTCAAATTATTCTAAAGATACCGTGTAGACTTTATCCCAGAAGAAAATGATAAGTTATCTCTCTCTATTAAAAACTTTTTTCTCTCTATTTAAACGTTTTCCTAATTATTTCTTCATCTCGAATCAGATACATTGTTTTAGATATTGCTTTAGTAATAGCACAGAATTAATATAACATATTAATAATATGTTATATAACAATATATTATTATTTTAGAAGATTTCTCTGGTAATAGCTAGTGTTTAAGTAAAGTAGCTACTATTCAATTTTCATTAACGAGAATGGTGAACGATTTTTTTACGTGTTTAAAAAAGCAGACAAGAAACGCGTCTCTTTGCAGAGATGTTCACGCCACGAGAGACGCTTGACAACTGATTCAAATTTAATCTCCTTCAACGAGAGTGGAGAACGATCTTTTTACGTGTTTAAAAAATCAGCCAAGAACCGTACTCTCTCTTCAGAGATGTTCACGCCACGAGAGACGCTAGACAACTGAACTGATTGAGAGCTTAACGTTCTGAGAACAGCTTCTAAAATCTTTGAGCGGAACAGAGAGGGATTGACAGTGTGTGAGAGAGAAAGAGTGTGAATGTTGGAGAAGGAGAGGTCAAGAAGCTTGCTGTGATTGGATGTTGGAGCTGAAGGATAGGAGGCAGCATAGAAATTAGTGACATTTTCACTTTCCTTGCCCTATTACCATAGGTAAGGAAAGTATTGCTTTCCGAAAAAAATAAAGGTACCCCAATTTCTAAATTTCTATACGTTTTAAGGTCCCCTGAGTCCGAAAAAGTGGTTTTTGGGTATTGGTCTGTATGTGTGTGTGTGTGTGTGTGTGTGTGTGTGGTGTGTGTGTGTGTGTGTGTGGTGTGTGTGTGTGTATGGGTGTATGTGCGTCTGTGTACACGATATCTCATCTCCCAATCAACGGAATGACTTGAAATTTGGAACTTAAGGTCCTTACAATATAAGGATCCGACACGAACAATTTCGATGAAATGCGATTCAAGATGGCGGCTAAAATGGCGAAAATGTTGACAAAAACAGGGTTTTTCGCGATTTTCTCGAAAACGGCTCCAACGATTTTGATCAAATTCATACCTCAATTAGTCATTGATAAGTTCTATCAACAGCCATAGGTCACATATCTGTAAAAATTTCAGGAGCTCCGCCCCATCTAGGCAAAGTTTGATTTTCGATTCCCAATTATCAGGCTTCAGATACAATTTAAACAAACAAATTCAAGTGGAAAAGATTGAGCATGAAAATCTCTACAATTAATGTTCAGTAACATTTTCACCTAAAATTGAAAATAAGCTCGAAATTCGTGATAATGTGATTATTTCAATTGGAAACTGTTGATTCTATTAAATCATTCACTATGAAGATTAGCAGATCTCGTGTGTCTATAGCGTTATTGTCCTGTCACCAGCTGGCTCAGATCTTTGAATAGTAGTATTCTTGAGATGCGCGGGAACACTAGCGTCAGGTGATCAATTTTCATAACGGCAAGGGAAGTTGTGTGAGTGCACCACACCAGATTTTTGAAATATCTTATGTAGTGATTTTGTTTAATTTCTATAAACTTAAACATATCAGGCATGAATTACTGTATTTTTACTCGCCTGCTAATAAAATCTCTGGATGATCTAGACGGATAAGGCGAGCGAAGCGAGAGTGAATGATGTATATATACGTCAGGGGCACTTTCCACCAGCTGCTGTCGGATTATTACGTCACAGTCACGCGAGGGGTTGTTTTGCATGATGCTAGTGGTCAGTCTAGGTACGGGTATCATCACATTAACTATAACTAACTATAATTCATTTATTGTATAAAATACTATAATCATAATACATTTATGACATTGGAGAAAAAAACTAGGCTGAGACTGTACTATTTCTCTCCAAAAATTTTGATAAAATGCTACATTGATACATTGGATGCTTAATTGGTTCCGTATATGGTGTAGCTATAAATCTCAGTACCCTTTTAAATTATTTTGTCATAACAAGTTCCGGACACTAATACCACATTAAAAGTAGCCCTAAAGAAAAAAGACAATAAAAATCTGGTGTGGCGCACTCACACAACTTTCCTTGCCGTTATGAAAATTGATCACCTGTCGCTAGTGTTCACGCTCATCTCAAGTCTACTTATAAACAAAGATCTGACTGAGCCAGCTGGTGACAAGACAATAACTCTGGAGACACACGAGGTCTGCTATCTCTTCATAGTGAATCATTTGATAGAATCAACATTTGCCAACAGTTTGCAATTGGATAATCACATTTTCTCGAATTTCGAGCTTATTTTTAATTTTAGGTGAAAATGTTACTAAACATTAATTGTAGAGATTCTCATGCTCAATCTTCTCCAATCGAAATGTTTTGTTTAAATTGTATCTGAAGCCTGATAATTGAGAATCTAAAATCAAACTTTGCATAGATGGGGCGGAGCTCCTGAAATTTTTACAGATATGGGACTTGTGTCAGTTGATAGAGCTTAGCAATGACTTAGGTATAAATTCAATCGAAATCGTTGGAGCCGTTTTCGAGAAAATCGCGAAAACCCCTGTTTTTGACAACATTTTCTCCATTTTAGCCGCCACCTTGAATTGCATTTGATTCGTGTCGGTTCCTTATATTGTAGGAACCTTGAGTTCCAAATTTCAAGTCATTCCGTTAATTGGGAGATGAGATATCGTGTACACAGACGCACATACACACACACACACAGACCAATACCCAAAAACAACTTTTTTGGATTCAGGGGACCTTGAAACGTATAGAAATTGGGGTACCTTAATTTTTTTCGGAAAGCAATATTTTCCTTACCTATGGTAATAGGGCAAGGAAAGTAAAATGGTGTAGCTATTATTATCGATAATAGTCCTACGTCAAAATATCAAATCACACATCTGTTAGAAACCAAAAATTTTCTGTTTAATTGACCAAGCGAAGTGAGGTCTGTAGCTGCGTACACATATTCGTGCTTCCAACCCTCACCGAGCACGCTCCTCCCTCGTACCGCCCTCGTACCACCATCGAACTACAGTCGCACCGCCCTCGCACCCATCATGAACGTTACGGAAGATGTTAGATCTTCTCGCGTTCCCCGGTCGAAGACCGGATCATCAATCGCTCTGCTGGAGTGACGTTCGGTTGCCGAGCAGAGCGACAGTCTGTACGCACCTTAAGATTCAAGTCGACGGTTTGGCATTTCTCTTAATGTTTAAATGTTTTTATGTTGCGCATTTACGGCGAAACGCTGTAATAGATTTTCATGAAATTTGACAGGTATGTTCCTTTTTTAATTGCGCGTCGACGTATATACAAGGTTTTTGGAAATTTTGCATTTCAAGGATAATATAAAAGGAAAAAGAAGCCTCCTTCATACGCGAATATTAGAGTAAAAATCAGACTATAGAATAATTCATCATAAATCAACTGACGAGTGTGGAGAAGCCAGTCTATTGCTGTATTTCCATAAGGTCTATAGTTTCAATCAGGTACTTGTGGATGAGAATACTGCGTGAGGTCTACTGTTCACAGAACTACTAGTAGTGAATGATTTAATAGAATCTACAGTTGCCAACAGTTTGCAATAATTGGATAATCACATTTTCTCGAGTTTCGTGCTTATTTTAAATTTTAGGTGAAAATGTTACAAGACATTAAATGTAGAGATTTTCATGCTCAATCTTCTCCACTCGAAATGTTTTGTTTAAATTGTATCTGAAGCCTGATAATTGAGAATCTAAAATCGAACTTTGCATAGACTCCTAAAATTTTTACAGATATGGGAACTGTGGCAGTTGATAGAGCTTATCAATGACTATTTCAGGTATGAATTTTATCAAAATCGTTGAAGCCGTTTTCGAGAAAATCGCTAAAAACCCTGTTTTTGTCAACATTTTCTCCATTTTAGCCGCCACCTTGAATTGCATTTGATTCGTGTCGTATTGTAAGGACCTTGAGTTCCAAATTTCAAGTCATTCCGTTAATAGGGAGATGAGATATCGTGTACACAGACGCAGAGACACTCATACACACACACACACACATACAGATCAATACCCAAAAACAACTTTTTTGGACTCAGGGGACCTTTAAACGTATAGAAATTTAGAAATTGGGGTACCTTAATTATTCTCGGAAAGCAATACTTTCCTTACCTATGGTAATTAATAGGGCAAGGAAAGTAAAAATCAGACTATAGAATTATTCATCATAAATCAGCTGACAAGTGATTACACAGATGTGTGGAGAAGCCAGTCTATTGCTGCATTTCCATAAGGTCTATAGTTTCAATCAGGTACTTGTGGATGAGAATACTGCGTGAGGTCTACTGTTCACATAACTACTAGTATAGTATAGTTGACCGAGCGAAGTGAGGTCTAAGATTCAAGTCGACGGTTTGGCATTTCTCTTAATGTTTAAATGTTTTTATGTTGCGCATTTACGGCGAAACGCTGTAATAGATTTTCATGAAATTTGACAGGTATGTTCCTTTTTTAATTGCGCGTCGACGTATATACAAGGTTTTTGGAAATTTTGCATTTCAAGGATAATATAAAAGGAAAAAGAAGCCTCCTTCATACGCGAATATTAGAGTAAAAATCAGACTATAGAATAATTCATCATAAATCAACTGACGAGTGATTACACAGATGTGTGGAGAAGCCAGTCTATTGCTGTATTTCCATAAGGTCTATAGTTTCAATAAAGTACTTGGGGATGAAAATACTGCGTGAGGTCTACTGTTCACAGAACTACTAGTAGTCAACTGTCTACTAACGTTGATGGAAAGATAAATTTTCAAGATTTTCGATGTTTTTGAACGGGTAGTATTATAGTCCACTAGACAGCTGATTTATGATGCATAATTCTATAGTCTGATTTTTACGGTAATATTGGCGTATGAAGGAGGCTCTTTTTTCCTTTTATATTATCCTTGAAATGCAAATTTCCAAAAACCTTGTATATACGTCGACGCGCAATTTAAAAAGGAACATACCTGTCAAATTTCATGGAAATCTATTACCGCGTTTCGCCGTAAATGCGCAACATAAAAACATATAAACATTCAAACATAAAGAGAAATGCCAAACCGTCGACTTGATCTTAGACCTCACTTCGTTCGGTCAATTATAACACAACACTTGTTAGGTCAACCTCTATCCATAGCCCGAATATATCAACCAAATCTGGGGGATTTGCATTTTTCATGAAATCCATAAATAAAACATCATGGTTTTTTGCAAAAATGTTCAGTTATCATCGTACAATGGGTGCTACATTCGATATTTTCAATATCGATGATAATTTTTTATGAATCATAATTTATTTTGTGATAAATGTCAAGAGCCCAACAAAGAAAGAAAGCTAAACCAGATACGGATCTGTCCCCACATTGTTTTTTCCAATCCACCATTTTTCTACGATCTGGCCCCTGTTTCATAAAAACTTAGATGTCCTGTAATACAGGAACAGCTGATTTTATCGGCTATATTGAGCATGTATTTGGAATAATGGTGATTCTCCTGTATTACAGGACTTGTAACTTTTATGAAACAGGCCCCTGGTTCAAATGACAAACAACAAGGATATAAAAACACAACTACTAAAATTTACAAAGTTTATTGCAGAATAAATATAGTTTACAAAATTTTGAGTATTTTTCAAAATTTAAATTTTTTTGAAGGGGACAAGTAGAAATTTCTATAAAATTGAAGAACAATCAGCATATCATGGTATAGTAGTGGGATTGCCTTCTCATAAGACAATGATTAATATATTATATACGTCTTTACATTGATCAATTAAAATTATAGATAAAAGAACATGCACAATCAGTCAACATAGTTGTGATGTACAAATAAACTTTTCTGTAAATATCTATTTCAATTTGACAGTCATATCCAATTATGTATCACACCATAGCCACCTCTAATACAAGGCCACGGCCTACGATATTGCAACGTCGCAGTGTAGGCCTAGAATCTAATACATGATTGGTGAAAAAGATTTAAAAAAATACCAGCTGATCTTTTTCACCAATCATGTATTACATTCTAGGCCTACACAGCGACGTTGCAATATCGTAGGCCGCGGCGTTGTATTAGAGGTGGCTATAGTATCACATATTGAAATCAATATCATGTGTGTATAGATAACAATAATTATTTAATTAATAAATATAAACTTGTAAATAATTTATAATGAGTACATTCATTTTCGTACTCCTACTATAAGCCTGATCGTTCCATAGGCCTTATGGACGACACGATATAACAAAATTGTTTGGAAACTTTAATAATTTGATAAAATCGTCAAAGTTACCGGAAGTTATTAATTATATAAAAGTTTTAACAACACCTCCTAAATAATTCAATTATTGATTACGATTGATAAAAAAATATGATCCATCATTTTTTCTAATTCATTATAATATTATTAAGGCATATAGTAACATAAATTGATAATCACATAAACTAATAATATGAATGAATAAATTTAGAGTAATAAAATGAATAAATTATCAATATCTCGTTAAAATATCATTGAAGGTTGATATAATTATTAGTTCCAGACAATTCGAACTGGAGTTTTTAAAACATAACCTATGTTCTCAAAACATCAACAAAAATAACTACTGTAGTTCGAATAATTGAAGACTGCAATTATTGAAATAAATTATATTTGTATTCTTAAAATAAATTATGTATCAAAGGGTTAGAAAAATATTCCTAATTTGAAGACTTATAAAATATATGTTCTTGAAACATATTATCAACAATAATTTATTCGTATAATTGAAAATTATTTGACTATTAAAATTTCATAATGTAAGTAATAAAGCTCCAACATTCTTTCTCTAAAATAATATGTTGTCCATATTAACATATCAACATAATGTTCATATTAACATATCAACAAATGTCCATATTAACATATCAACATAAAACAGAATACTAACTAAATAATAGTCTCAGGGTGGAAATTCTATTCAATTTCAACAGTTTTTTCACTAGAATATTATAATTTCCAAAGTACAATAAACAAATTAATTTCTCCAAATGATTAGGAATATTAGACAACTGAATAATGGAAATAATATGTAATTTCAACATAATTTTTGCAAACATTATATGTCCTCAAAACATACAATCAACAGAAAATTACACTAGAATACTAGTTTCATCAAATTATATTAATTTTTAACAATTTTTTTCACTAAAATATTAATTCTCTCAACTACAATCAACAAAAATAAATTGTTGAATTAATTGGGAAGTTATTGGACAACTAAATCATGATAAGAATATCAACATTTTTTACTAAAATAAGTTAAAAAAAATGGGAAATTATTATTCAACTGAATCATAAGAATATCAACATTTTTTACTAAAATATGTTCTCTGAAACATACCAACTATCAAGTCAACAAAATCTAGAAACGTCTAATTTAAATTCAAGAGAACGATGAACAAAAGTGTAACATAATTTGTAACTACCTATTTGATATTGCTTTCAATAACCGAAGGTCAGGATGGAACAGACTTGAAAAAATTAATTATGTCTAGAATTTTCTTTACTTTCGCGTTCGTTTTCTCTTCTCCAGCAGTCAACTTTTTTATGTTTTCCGTTTGATTCTGCAAACAAAAATTTAAAGAAAATTAGTAAAAACAACATATAAATTTGATTTGAATTCAATTAAAACTGAATTAGAAATATAGTGGTATTGACAACGTCAGTGCATTTTCCTTTCATCAAGGAGAAATACTATAAAATCTCCTCACATACAATCAAAATATATAATTGAAGAAAAGATACATTTGAAGATTAAGATGTTGATGTTGTCATATTTGTTCAAAATTAGTTCATATTACAGAACCAGGTTTCAATTTTACTAAATTTTGAACAAGTATAGTGCTATTAACAATATCTACGTCTTATTCTTTCAATTATGGAAAAATACCTCAGAATCTTCTCAAATTATTTATTTATCTATTAGGTTAGCACAAACAATACAAAGATCGGAAAACAAAAAACAGGCTATTGCCCAAAACTTCTTCAAATTCCTAATTTAGTTCCAATTTGTCCAAATATTATACATTGGCTATGTCCATTTCAATTTCTATGCCAAATCACAATCTGAAAATCTAAATTAGAATAAAACAAACTATTTTAAATTTGGATAAATTGATAGAACTTTTGTAAAAACATGAAACTAACTTATAAACATTATATAACGCGTAATCCTAAAGGTGCGTACAGACTTTCACTCTGCTCCGCAACCGAACGTCACTCCAGCAGAGCGATTGATGATCGACCGGCGAGCAAGAGTGGTTCGACCGGGGAACGCGAGAAGATCTAACATCTTCCGTAACGTTCATGATGGGTGCGTGGGCGGAGCGACTGTGGTAAGAGGGCAGTACGAGGGTGGTACGAGGGAGGAGCGTGCTCGGTGCGGGTTGGAAGCGCGAATATTTGTACGCAGCTTTAGAATATACCACATACATGAAAAATACATTTGACGACAATGTAACAAACTCAACCTTTTGGTAGCTTTTGCTAATTGATACGTCAACTTAGGACCATATCCACCATCTGAGTTTAATGCTAGTTTAAGAATATATGGAAAAGTGGTCGCATTCATTATGCTGCCTCCACACTCTCGCCAAGTGCGTACAAATGACGACGAGCGAGAGAGTGTGGATGGCTGCTTTGCCAGTGCTCGCCTTCATTTGCCTTCAATCCGATTTTCCAAGCATCCACAAATGTTTACCAGCTTGGCCAGCGACTTGGCAAGCCACTTGGTGATAGTGTGGACTAGACATTATAATTTGATAGTTTCCGAGTTCAAACCAACCGCTAATCAAGCTGAGATACTGTATACCACCCCTTTTAACAGTAGTAGTATATTCAGAAACTAACAGTCAAAATAAATAACGCAGGTTACAAATGGTGTACAAGTGAATAACACTTTGCGAGACATGAGATAAAATTGTAAAAGAAAAATTCTAAATTTTTACAAGCATGCATTGCTACACACACCACTGAACCAAATTATCTAATTCTAATTTTCTACTGATAAAAACATGCTTATTAACGAGTGAAAATGAAGAAACCCAGAAATAGACTTGGAAGATTATATTAAAAACATTTATAGAAAGCTCTATACATATTTCTAATAATTTACAGACACTTTCAAAGTTCACACAGACTTTTCTAAATAAAGTTTAACACACTATCAAAAGCCAACAGTTGGAAACAAGTAGCAGCTAAGAACTAAATAAATACCATGAACTTTACTATGAATTAAACAAGTTCAGACTTGGACTTTGAAAAAATCCATATTGAACAAACTTACTACCCGTAAAATAAATAAACCTGGTTTTCACTAGTGGAGTTAGTGGTTGAGTAACTGGCATACTAACATCAAAATCATTTATTTGCCAATTATAAAGATAGCAATAATGAATATAGCAAATACTTCATACTTATACAGAATAAAAATAAAATGTTAACTTAAAATTTAATATATTGGCGTTGCCAGCAAAACCTAAGTTTGTGTGCTAGCAACGAGTACCAAAAGATTTAATTTTAATTTAACTCTACACTACTTACTTGGTCGAGTAACTGTTTTCATTAAAATTGAGAATAGTAGGTAAAGAATGTTGTCTAGTGAACAGAATCATAGAGAAACAATAGCGTAAGTAGATATCCCATGGTATAGGGCGTTTATGTCGCAACTTTTACTGTTATCTCAAGCTGATAGTCCACGTAGTTCTTTCCCGTGAAGCTTTATGACGCTGGTAGTCTCTCATATGTGCCGTTCATACACTCTTACCCGGTTAAAACAGTAAAAATCGACAGTAATCGGCTTGAGATAACAGTAAAAGTTGCGACATAAACGCCCTATACCATGGGATATCTAAATATGCTATTGTTTCTCTATGACAGAACTCACCTTCAAAACTACTCTATACTCTACTCTACACTACTAGCTCGAGACTGTTTTCATTAGCATAGTAGTGGTAGAGTAGAGTGAGAAGCGGTGGTGGGGGAAGGCAAGTGATATCTCACGGTGCTATCCCACTCTACTCCACTAAAAACTTGTACTCTACCACCTCTAATACAAGGCCCCGGCCTACGATATTGCAACGTCGCAGTGTAGGCCTAGAGTCTAATGCATGATTGGTGAAAAAGATCAGCTGGTAACTCGAAACTGCGCAGAAATGCTCCACATGCAACATTTGCTGTATTTTTCTGCCGTTTAAGGCTGCAATCATACTGATTCGTTGAATTTTTTACCAGATTTTAGAGCATAAAACCGCTGTCCCTTCTTGCAATATCCATAACTCAGTGCGGTTATCAGAAGCACCTTCTCATGGGAAACCTGCTATTGTATATGATCTTAAGTGTCCTTTATAGCTTCAACAAGCTAGTTAGCTCCATATCTCAAAGAACTGGAGCTAAGGGCTCAGATGCATTAAATTTCTTACTTGCAGCATTGACTCTCCAAGACAAAATTTTAGGATTAACAAAGCGATTAGACTAAATAAATCAAGGATGCATTAGAATCTAGATGCTGGAATCTAGAAGAGAAGATGGATCCTAAACTGGAATGACAACTTATTGATCAAATATAAAATTGATCAAAGATAAATTGATCAAAGATTTTTTTCTTTTGGTTATTTTTTTAATCTTATACCTTGGAAGTGGTATCTATTTTTCCTTTATTGGAATTGATATTCCACTTCGCCAAGTTTCACCGATAAATTGCCCTGGAGTCTTGCAGGAAGAGAACAAAGCCAAGAACACTTGATTTATATATGAGCATGAACAGGGATATACTTTATATAATGTTCTTGAGTCTTACATCAGAAAAAAGTCAATGAACAATGGCTACTTTGAGGTAGCCATTGAAATACTCCAGAATTTGTGGAGTATTATACGTCTTAAAAAGTGGCTGCTAGTGGAGAATGTTACCAAAATGGCGGAATTGTTAAGACTATTTTAAGAAGTGGAGTGAATTAATCATATTATTCTCAAATACAAAATTGTGATTTTGAGAAATGGAAGGATTGTGCATGCCCTCAACTAAAAAATGAAAAATCTATAAAGTATCTGGGCATCATGGTTGATTGTAACCTTAAGTGGGAGCCTCATATAGAATATATTTGTAAACGCTTAAAATTTATTTCCTTTATCTTTTATAAAGTCCGTAAAATATTAGACATTAAATTACTTAGGGTCCTTTACTTTGCCTATGTTCAATCGGTGCTGCAATATGGGTTAGTGGTATGGGGAGGAGCGTATGATGTTTTCATGAATAAAATTTTTACATTTCAAAAAATGATAATAAAAACAATTCTTAATAAGCCAAGGGCTTTTTCTAGTAGTGAAACATTTGCTGAATTTAAAGTGATGACAGTACGTCAAATTTATATAAAGAAACTTCTCTATTATGCATGGATGAGGAAGGATGAATTTACAGTGAATAATAACGTTTCTATGTATAACCTGAGAGTTACATCTCATAACATTTATAATATCAACTATTCAGATTTGACAATAGTGCGAAGACAATTGGGGTATCTTAGCTCAAAAATAATAAATATCATGCCAAATGCATTGTCAGAATATCTTTCTAATAGGGGCAGACAGAGGATGGAACAGATAAATAAGTGGGTGATACAAAAATTTTTCTTCGACATCAGTCAAATATTATAATTACTAGTAATTTATTGTTAACTTCGATTTTTGTAGCTTTGATTATTAGTAAATAAATTTTTATATTGTCTAAACAGCTGATACTCTCACTCAGCGGTCAGGGTTTTGCCCTTGCTGGGTGGTGCCATGTAATTTTAATTTATTTGTAAAATAGCATAATATTATAATCTAGAATATTTCTGTTGTAAGTTTTTTATTTTGAATTTGTTTTTATAGGCAATAAAGATGTTGAAAAAAAAATTCTGAAAATAGAGTTTACAAATGTGGATTTTAATTCATTCATCACTAAGTTTTTGAAATCTTTATCACCAATCATGTATTAGATTCTAGGCCTACACTGCGACGTTGCAATATCGTAGGCCGGAGCCTTGTATTAGAGGTGGCTATGACTCTACTCTACCATGAACGTTTTCATTGGGAGAGTTTACAAGATAACTAGTACTTGCCCAGGAAACTCTACCGCTAACTCTACTAATGGGAACCAGGCCAAGTGTGATCCATATGTTGCGTGACCTATCGAAAATACTTGTAATCAGAGCATAATAATACTTTTCTACACACACTAACGTGCCTAAAATTAAATAGATGAAAAATATAAAAAAATAAGTGGAAAAGTAAAAAAGGAAATTAATAAATGAGTACGATTAATGGATAAGAAATTTAATTTAATACAATTTTTAAAAATCTTTTTCACCAATCATGTATTAGATTCTAGGCCTACACTGCGAATTTAAAGAAATAAATTTAAAGAAAATAACGAATAGTGAGTTGTGTTTTTCTGGCTCTAAATTTTGTAAAATTACTCAAAAATGTTCCAATCAATGGTGATTTGATTGTGATATTTTTGGTTTTTTTTTTTATTCTGTTTTCAACCGTCAAAATTTAAAATCTTAGTTTTCGTTGTTTTTTGAGTGAAAATATACTAAATTTTAGTAAAGTAAAATCATAACCCTATTTTGGACTTTTAAAGTGTTATGTAAATTTGGGAAAGAAATAGTACAAGGATTATCCTTAGTTTTTCTCTCCCAATCAGTGCTTCTCTATAAAAAATATAAATAAATAAAATAAAAATTTACTCTACTAATCTAGAAGTGAGAATAACTATGCAAAAACGAACAGCAACCAAAATCAAACGAGTGAATCAAGTGAGTAAATAAATTGTATGATAAAGAGAGATAATATGAGGCCGAGATAGGACTAACCACAAGAGCAGCGCTTAGTTCTGTCGCTTTCTTTTTCAGTCCGGCCAATTCGTGTTTCAAACTGTCGTTTCGTGCTTCTAACGTTTTCTTAACCTTCAACCGTTCTGTAACACAATGCCACACAATGCCAGCCCATGTTAACAACTTCTAAACTACACATTTAGAGAGATTCACATTTTAAAGTTAGTCGAAATGATAGGGACTCGCTTAGTTTTCAACCGGCTTCTATAGAAGATAGTTGATTCAAGTTATCCCGGTATATTATTCTATTTGAGAGCCTGTTCACATGACAGCGATTTTACGTTCGGTTGTCGCGCGGTTGAAAAACCAAGCCAGGTATAGGGAAACACATGGTGCCGTACACATGCATCGCTCGGTTTTAGTAGTCGCCGGCGAATTGCGGCGGTTGTAGTCTCGGACTACAGAGTTGTCGCTCGGTTGCCGGGCGGCTCGATATACTAGAGCAGGCATGAGAGCGTACACATGTCTTCAGTCAACCGAGCGGTTTCGATCAGAACAGTAATATATGTTCAAGAGTAATATAGTGATTAAGTACATAGATTAAGATATTAAGATTGAGTACATAGATGTTGTACCTAGTAATTATTTATCATAACCGAGCGCAAACCGCTCATGAATCGCTGTCATGTGTACGAGGCTGGCAAACCGAGCGATTTGCCAATCGAGCGACAACCGAGCGTAAATCGCTGTCATGTGAACAAGCTCTTAGGGCCGGTTTCCGAGCTCGGGATTCATCTAGTTCTAGACTTCAAACAGCTGGAGTCAGAAAATTGGTTTTCCGAAACGGGGCATAGTCGTATCCCACGTTTAAATTAAATTTCGAGGAACTAGAAAATTGAACACAAAATAAAATAAAGAGAAAATAGTGTAAAGTTTCAGCTATTTTAAATTATTTAGGAATGTTTAATTTCGTCAAGGAGAAACGTTTCCAATTATAGAAATGAAAAAAATTAAGATTATAATAAAAACTACGACTACGTCCCGTTTCGGAAAGACAATTTTCTGACTCCAGCTGTTTTTAAGGCTGTGCAAAGGCTAAAAATTAACTTTCTACTCGTGATATTTTTCAAAAATTTTCGATTTGTATATCATCAAGCTATTAAAATGAAAAAGTTTTCCCAGAATTTTTTTTTTCTGATCATTACTTTTTGAGATATGAGCGCCTGAAGTTTGAATTTTTGGGACAGAACATTTCAAATTCGGTAAGAGATAAATCCATGAGATTTAGAGGATTTTTCATGGTATTGTTGATCTAGTAAAATATTTTTTTTCTAAAAATTGAAAACTTGAAAAACTTATTCAATTTACTAAAAATAACTCAACTAAAAGTTATTTTTGGTTATTTTAGTAAATTGAATAACTTTCTCAAAAATTGATTTTTTCAGAAAATTTTTGTTTTACTAGATCAACAATATCACACAGAATCTATCCTCTAAATCTCATGGATTCATCTCTTATCGAATTTGAAATGTTTTGTCCCAAAAATTAATACTTTAGGCGTTCATATCTCAAAAAGTAATGATCGGAAAAATGTTTTCCTGAGAAAACTTTTTAATTTTGATAGCTTGATGATATACAAATCGAAAAACTTTACCAGTAGAATAGTTATTTGTGAAACTAGTGCGCAAAGTGACAGTTTGCTGCACCGAAAGAAACGTTTATGCATGAGCCGTTGGCGAGGGCGGAATGGTTTCTTGAGTGCAGCAGAGGAACTTTGCTCACGTATTTCACATTAAATTTTCCCTACAGTTATCATTGAATATGAGAAGTGGTTGATTATGGGTAAAATGATGGTTGAAATCCATCAAATGCTTGTCTGTATAATTTTGTTATTAATAACAACTTAAATTTATTTTAAACTTGATAATCCAATTGAAAATTATTAATTGATAATTTATTCAAATTGAAATTAAATCAATCCAATAGTTTGAAAATTTGAATAATTTTGAGTAAATCTTAAATCCTAAATAATTTTTCAACCAATCATTTATGAATGAAAAAAATATTATTTGAAATAATGAATAATTAATAATATTCAAATGTATAATTTAATGAGTTCTCATTTTTATTTATTTGACATCAGAAAAATATAGATAGAACAAATTCCCATTCAAATACACGCCAACAATGTCACAGCAGCTAATTGGGATGGCTGCAAGATAATACGCAAAGTATTAAGAGTACGCAAAGTAATACTTTGCGCACTAGAGCGGAAAAGTGATTCTTTGCGTTCTGTAATCAGTGCAGGAATGGTCACTTTTCTAGGTAACTGTAAGAAAAGTTAATTTTTAGCCTTAGCACAGCCTTAAGATATTACGGTATATTATTCAGACTTTTTAATATCATCTAAATTTGAAAAGGAAGTAGTACAAGGTATCCTTAGTTTTCATCTCTCGATCTATGATTTTTTTTAATAAATGAATATATTTATTTATTATATTTGTTTACTTTATTAGTGTCAAGTTTCCTTTGTCATTGCCTTCTATAGTAGATAGATGTGATTGAAGTTATCCCGGAACATGTGGGTCGTGGGTTCTAGTCCCGCAGATTGCATGGACGTTTGATATTTGATCATCACATCAATTCTTCAACGCCCTTCCCATTACTCACATAGGCAAAAAGGTTGGGTGAGCATCAACCGCAATAAAAAAGTGTAATATTGTTGATTCTTGTTAAATTCTATCTCAAATAATAAATATATATAAATATAAATATTTTTATTAAATCCACCAAGAAAATACAGGATGACACAAAATAACGGGAACTTTTAAAAACGCCATAAAACATTAGTGGGAAGGGCAAAAATGATTTTATTCAAACGAATGTAAAGTTCAAGACTTGCCATTTGAGAATTACTAATAACATCTATCACTTTTTGACAATTACTTCTTCAAGATGGCTTCCTCCTGAACGAATACACTCTTGAAATCTGTGTTGACGATTCCTCATTGATCGCTGCAACATCTGCGTTTCCTGGTCCCATGATCTGTCCACCTGCGATTTTCTGTTTGTGGAGCTATCTCAATCAACGTTTTCACAACTTGACCAATAACTGTGAATGAATCATAACAGACAATTCAAAATGAATTTAACAATATCCCAGCTGAAATGTTGCAGCAATCGTTCAGGAATCTCAACACAGATTTCAAGAGTGTATTCGTGCAGGAGGAAGCCATCTTGAAGAAGTAATTGTCAAAAAGTGATAGATGTTATTAACAATTATCAAATGGAAAATCTTGAACTTTACATTTGTTTAAATAAAAACATTTTTGCCCTTCCCACTAATGTTTTATGGCGTTTTTAAAAGTTCCCGTTATTCTGTGTCACCCTGTATATCTTTTCATGATTCAATCATACATTTTAATAATATTCAGGTTATGATAATAATGATTAAGTTATTGTAATAGTAATGCTTTATTAAAGGAAATTTGAATTCGGAATACTTTAGTAGTTCACCATATTTCTAAATTGACAACAAACAATTTAACAACAGTATGGAGTTAGTAAAGGATAGATCTATCTGCTTTGTCTAATAACAGACAAGGATAACAAACCAATTTTAATCTGATGCTGACTTTATAATGTGAATCTCACTATAGGTTAAGAAGATAAATAAGTTATAATGGTAACCCAAAAAATGTGATCCCATCACCACCTTAAAATTACAAAACTACCAACTAAAATTTTATTAAACAATCATGGGAAAATACAATAATTTCATTTACTATAGACGGGGAAAGAATTTTATTTACTATATAGGCTTATAGACGGGGAAAGTAGAGAAGGCAAGTAACTGGCAGCTAGTGATTCTCTCCACTGATTTCCATTTAGGACGAGACCATATAAGGCGTTTTCAAACGAGTCAGCAGACCAGGAGGCTCTCCGATAGGTTGATTGGATTGGCGTTCGAGAATCAGCTGATAATCAGCCAATCGGAGAAATTCCTGCCCTGTATGAAAAAGCCTGAAAAACGCGTAATATGGTCTCGCCCTAGAAAGCTGTTTCATTAATGAAAATTGATGGAAAGTGACGTAATTGACATAATGTTTATATGTTGAGCATTTACGGCGAAACGCGGTAATAGATTCTCATGAATTTGACAGGTATGTTCCTTTTTAATTGCGCGTCGACGTATATACAAGGTATTTGGAAATTTTGCATTTCAAGGATATATAAATGGAAAAAGGAGCCTCCTTCATACGCCAATATGGTGAAAATCAGACTAGAATTATTCATCATAAATCAGCGGAGAAGCCAGTCTATTGCTGTATTTCCATAAGGTCTTCAGTTTCAATCAGGTACTTGTCGATGAGAATACTGCGTGAGGTCTACTGTTCAGAGAACTACTAGTAGAAGTCTGTCAGTAACTTGCTCTCTCTACTTTCCCCGTATATAAGCCGCTTAACATTCATAAAACCGTTTTTTCATTGAGTATCAGTCTAAAACTATCAAGTATTTTTTATTCATAACTTTGGATAGAAAAAAGAAAAGTAAAAATAACAAAAATATGAAGAAGCCTAGCAAGAAAAATATGAAGATGAGAAAGCGAGAAGAATAAGAAGATAAAGAAAGGAGAAGAATAAGGAGATGAAGTAAGAAGTCAAATATGAGAGTGGGAAAAACATTTAGTTAAATAAAAAGACTAAGAAATTGTCTAAAAACAGAAAAAAATTATTGAAAGTTAAAAAGACCGGTTTCGGTTGTCACACCATTGTCAATCTCTGATGAACTAATGTCTGATTAGTTTTATCAGAGATTGACAATGGTGTAACAACCGAAACCGGTCTTTTCAAATTTCAATAAAATCTGTAGTTTTTGACAATTTCTTAATCTTTTTATTTAATATGAATAATAACCACAATATCAACTTCTCAACTACACACAATGTGAAACATTTAGTTCCTCAATAGTTGAAAATGCACTTAAACATAGACACTCAAACTTAGACACTTTCACTATAAACACTCAGATAAAGAGACACTGATTCTACCAATTATGCATTTTTTATATTGACTACAACTAGCAGCCCTGGTTCACAAATAAAACTATAATATTTATAATATAATAAGGGAAAGAATCGACTTATACACGTACGAGATAGGAAATTCACGAATGACGCATCATCACGTCTGAACTACAGATCTGATTAACTTGAAATTTTGCATATAAATTCTTAATTTACCGAGGATGGTTATAGGCCTATTTTAATTCTTCAAGATTCCAGTATGTCAAGTTTTTAATTAGACCCTTGCGGAGCACGGGTTACCTGCTAGTCAGAAATAAAGTTGTAGAATATTGTGGCTATACTGGGATCACACTTTTTTGAGACACTCTGTATAATAAATTAACCATAATACATGAGCAGGTATGTCATGAAAAGAATAATGAATGTCGTATATTATATCAGTATCATGCTGAATGACTCAAGAAATAATGTGATTTACTGATTAAAATATAATACGTAGAAGCCGACATGCCAATATTGCAACATTTCATTTTAGTATTCTGTAAAAATTAGGCATAGTTAAAAGATGAGAACAGTTCTAATAAAATGGCACCACTCCATATATAGCTCATAACTTCAAGAAAGCCGCTTAAGGCTGTGCAGAGGCTAAAAATAAACTTTCTACTGGTGATATTTTTCAAAGTTTTTCGAGTTTATATCAAGCTATCAAAATGAAAAAGTTTTCACAAGAAAACATTTTTTTTCGATCATTACTTTTTGAGATATGAGCGCCTAAAGTCACTTTTTGTGTGGTTGAGAAGTTGATATTGTGGTAATTATTCATATTGAATGGAAAAGACTAAGAAATTGTCAAAAACCACAGATTTATTGATACTTACAAAGACCGGTTTCGGTTATTACACCATTGTCAATCTCTGATAAACTGATCATATTTGTTTATCAGAGATTGTAAAAGACTAAGAAATTGTCAAAAACCACAGATTTATTGATACTTAGAAAGACCGGTTTCGGTTATTACACCATTGTCAATCTCTGATAAACTGATCATAATTGTTTATCAGAGATTGACAATGGTGTAATAATCGAAACCGGTCTTTGTAAGTATCAATAAATCTGTGGTTTTTGACAATGTCTTAGTCTTTTTCATTCAACAGCGCCTAAAGTCTTAATTTTTGGGACAGAACATTTCAAATTCGGTGGGAGATAAATTCATGAGATTTAGAAGATAAATTCTTCATGGTATTGTTGATCTAGTAAGAAAAAATTCTTAAAATATCAATTATTGAGAAAGCTATTCAATTTACCAAAAATTACTTCAAGTTGAGTTGTTATTTTGGTAATTTAAATAACTTCCTCAAAAATTGATATTTCAAGAAAATTTTAGTTTTACTAGATCAACAGAACCATGAAGAATTTATCCTTCAAATCTTATGGATTTATCTCTTACCGAATTTGAAATGATCTGTCCCGAAAATTTAAACTTACCCGCTCATATCTCAAAAATTAATGATCGAGAAAAATTTTTTTTCCTGAGAAAACTTTTCCATTTTGAAAGCTTGATGATATACAAACCGTAAAACTTTGAAAAATATCACCAGTAGGAAGTTAATTCTTAGCCATTGCTTAGCCTTAATAATTTATTACATCATGAAAGCTTCAATCCAAAGAAATATTCCACATAAAAGAGTTTTTCCCTAAGTCTAAAGCACAGCTAAAAGAAGTTTACTTTTCATTGTATTAGGTGCTTAGTTTGAAACATCCCCACCTCAACCAATATGAATTTAAAATGTTAGTCAAGTTTTCAAGAAAGTTTGTGAAGAAGTGAAACTATTTTCTCAATATTGTATAAAATTTAAAGTGAAATTCACTCCAAACTATTGACAGCATTGCTTGTAAAAAACATCCTTGCTACCCATTTAACTAATACAGACAGTTTCAGGTGGACCTCACTGCAGACCTAGTTTACATAAGCAAAATCTAACTGTAGACCTAGTTTACATTACCACAGATCACTCGGATAAATTGCAAAACAGTTCCATATTGATAGGGAATTACCGACTTGAAAATTTTTTTTGTCTAAAACCTTCAATATAAAATTGAAAACTAAAATACAATCTAGAATATAAAACCTTTAATTGAATAAAAACACAAATCTGTTGTCAAATTCTAAACTGTTTTATTTAGTACACGACCAAGGTTTCGTGACCACACCGGTCACATTTTGTCAACTTGAAAATGTGACGGTTGTGGTCACGAAACCATGGTCATGTACTAAATAAAACAGTGTACAATTTAACAACATATGTGTGTTTTTATTCAATTATGGAACGGTTCTACAATATTGACAATGACTCAGTCGACTTTTTATAAAACCTTTATCATTGGAAAATGTTAGATATAAGCATCATAGACATCACAGACGTTCCAGAATGACATTTTTTGATAAAAAATGTATTGAACTCAAATATTATATTTTTGGCTCAATTCAATATTCAACTCTTAACCTAGCTCCGCAGTGCAGGCTGGTTGCTTGGCTGAATCGGACTAGGCGCTGAGACAGCAAATAATAGCAGCGTTGGTGAGAATGCGAGCGGCCGCAGTAACATCTTCCACCCAGCAATGGTCGGCGTAGTTCCGCCTGGTGGACAGACGACAGATCAAACCAGTCGGTTATTTGATCCCTCCATTCAGGCTCAGCCAAGCAGCCGAGACAATAGAACAATGGAGTGGCGGTCTTATTCGCGTTCATCAGCAGTTTTCTTTCTCACGATTATTTTGATTTTTGTGTGTCAATAATAACTCCAGTCACCAGTAAAAAGTTACCAGAAACGTGGTGTACTACCATATTAGTGACTTTTCATGATGATTTTTAATTATTTAAAAACATTGTTGACATTCTGAGCCTTTAGGCTAAACTTGGGGTCGCTGAGAACGAATCTGCAATCAGAATTTCTCTATCACGAAAAATAACGAAAAAAATACAGCTGTTGATCTTCCGGCAACCGTTAACAGTCATCCTGCAATGCGGCCGAAACACTTCCAAGCCAGACACCCATCTCGAATGACAACAACGCCAAGCTGTAAGAAACCATCCTGCACTGCGGCGCTAGGTTTAGGCTCAACTCACACTTACGCGACTCAGGTCGAGAAGAGACTCGATTCTAGTCGAAAGCATGTGTTTCCAAATGGTGACACTCACACCAGTCGATTCTAGTCTCCGCGACTGTCACCATTTGAAAACACACATGCTCTCGACTAGAGTCGAGTCTCTTCTCGACCTGAGTCGCGTAAGTGTGAGTTGAGCCTTCAGTCTACATGGATCCAGATAGAACCCGAACCACCTAAAAAAAATTTTGGAACATGAACAGCAGACACGATTCGCAACTTGCCCCACAGTCCTGTGTTAACACAAACAGGTTTCCCGGAAAATATTTCATTAAGCCAATTGAGAAAAGATAGCGTCAGCCTTAACATAAGTTAAATATCTATAGTAGTAGTACACAACCCTATTGTTATAGCATACAGCTGACTATGCATTGTCTTAATGATTTCTCAATTAATTAGTTTTAATCAGTTCTACTCAATCACTTGACGAGAGCACTCGGCTCCCGAAATAATTATTAATTTTTTGTAGTGTAATGTTAATAAAGTTTCAATTTTAAAGCTGTGCAAAGGCTAAAAATAAACTTATGTGGAATATTTCTTTGGATTGAAGCTGATGTAATAAATTATTAAGGTTAAGCAATGGCTAAGAATAAACTTCCTACTGGTGATATTTTTCAAAGTTTTTAGATTTGTATATCATCAAGCTATCAAAATGAAAAAGTTTTCTCAGGAAAACATTTTTTTCCAATCATTACTTTTTGAGATATGAGCGCCTGAAGTTTGAATTTTTGGGACAGAACATTTCAAATTCGGTAAGATATAAATCCATGAGATTCAGAGGATGGATTCTTCATGGTATTGTTCATCTGGTAAAACAAAAATTTTCTGAAAATATCAATTTTTGAAAAATGTTATTCAATTTTCCAAAAATAACCAAAAATTACTCAACTAAAAGTTATTTTTGGTTATTTTTAGTAAATTTAATAACTATCTTAAAAGTTGATAGGGCCTATTTTCAGAAAATTTTTGTTTTAATAGATCAACATTACCATGAAGAATCTATCCTCTAAATCTTATGAATTTATCTCTTACCGAATTTGAAATGTTCTGTCCCAAAAATTTAAACTTTAGGCGCTCATATCTCAAAAAGTAATGATCGAAAAAAAAATGTTTTCCTGAGAAAACTTTTTCATTTTGATAGCATAATAATTTACAAATCGAAAAACTTTGAAAAATATCACGAGTAGAAAGTTTATTTTTGCCTTTGCACAGGCTTAAGGGCCGGTTTCCGAGCTCGGGATTTGGCTAAGTTCTAGACTATAAACAGATGGAGTAAGAAAATTGGCTTTCCGAAACGGGGCGTAGTCGTAGTCATTGTCGAAGACACGTTTGAATTAAATTTCAAAAAACTAGAAAATTAAAAACAAAATAAAATGAAGAGAAAATAGTGTAAAGTTTCAGCTATTTTGAATCATTTAGAAATGTTTGATTTTGTCAAGGAAAAACGTTTCCAATTACAGAAATGATGAAAAATAGAGAAGTGTATTTAGCTGATATTAGCATTCAAAATTAGATTCTGATTTTTGAGGTTAGTTTTCGATCTGTTGTCGTCATAGCACTTGACACTGGCGACAGAGCATTTTTATGGCGAATGCCTCTGTATTGAATGGTCAAAATCACCGATTTAATAACATAACCTCATTTTTACCTTAAAACATACCTATCATTATCAGTTTTCTATTATGTAAATATTCTCTCTTATTAGAATTGAAATCAAACTAATTTTTTCTTTGTCTAATAATATTGGACCATGATCTCGTTTGTTAATATTTTTTCAGTTTCAAATTCACCGCTTCAATAACATAACCTTAATTATTTCGTGTCAGTTAAATTACAGTGTTGCCGGATTGTGAAACCGTTAAAATGTTGGTTAGTTAACCGGTAAACTTAATCGGGATTAAAAACTAACCGATCTTGGTGGAACAGAAATGAATCCGTAAAACTAACGCTGATTTGTTAATCGACGTTAATGTCCATATTTAACAGACGGATGTGCAACTGGCACTGAGTTTTTAAACATTGAAACTTTATTAACACTACAACTACAGAAAATACCGAATTAAAAATTTAGGGAGCCGAGTGCTCTCATCAAGTGATTGAGTAGAACTGACTAAATTTAATTAATTGAGACATAAAGAAGACAATCCATAGACAGCTATATGCTATAACAATAGGGTTTTGTACTACTACTACTATAGATATTTAACTGTAGACAAGAGATTATGCTAACTTTTCTCCAAAACCAATAATTGTCTACTGGGGGGGATTCCAAAATATGTTGTATACTGTATTTCATATTCGTGTATTATGTTTTTTGTGAAATAAATTTGAATTCGACTGACCAGCATATAGACTGCTCTCGCTAGACGGTACACGCTTGTAGTAACGTTGCAAGTGCCTAACCTCCTTGTCGCCCCCTGCATGCAGCGAGGGGCCCTTCTGGCTCCCCCGGGACGGAAAGGGCGTGCCCAGCTGCGACACCAGACACACGGGGCATCGCTTGTTGTTCTTGTCCAGGCAGAACCAGTGGAACGCCGTCGAGCAGATGTCGCAGATTGACAAAATACCTGCAAAATCAAATAAATCAATTTGATAAAAAATTAAAGCAACAGTTTTTAAAATTTTCATTCGATTGATAAAAGAGCAAGAAGCAAGTGAAAACGTATAAGGAACAAGTAGAAATACACCAAGGACAGACTTGAGCACCACGAACATGCGTATTCCACTTTTCATCAGCCGATTATATCTGTATTTGTACAGAAACAGTGAGCTACAGATACAAAGTGGAGCAGAGGAAACGCATGTTTTTTGAACCGCTAGTAGAATAGAATAGAATAGCTGCCTTTATTTTTACCTAGGTGGGTGGAGTTAGGGCGCAGCCGGCCCTCTCTTACACTCAACCCTCCAATACAACGCTAAATAATTACTAGATTAAACAAATCAAATTCAGAAAAAAAAACTACAAACATAAAAATGTTACAAACAAGGTAAATAAATATTATTGAAATACAAAATAATAATTAAAAAAAATAAAAAAAGAGAAAAAAAATAACAAAACCTATATTATATTAAGATATGAATAGAAATTGAAGAATAAAAACTGAAAAATAATACAATGTTACAAAAGAAGAAGTAGAAAAAATAGAAGAAGAAGAAGAAGAAGAAAAAGAAGAAGATGAGGAAGAAAGAGAAATAATAAATATTGAATTGTTTTGAGAAAGAAAAAAAGAAAGAAAAACTGGCCAATGAGCCATATGCTAGGTCCAGCCACCCACACCACCCCTGATCCACCTGAAAACAGCCGCGCCAAACCGACGAGGTTCCTCAATTATCCTCAGCTCAACAGGCAATGTGTTCCACAATCCACAAGCCGTCACAAGAAAGGACTTGTTGAACATGACTGTACTATAAATTGGGACAGCCATCAGATGGGAACCATGCCGGGTACCACCCCGACCAATGTCATTCAAGAAGTGAAAGTCTTCAGGTATGTTCCTTTTCTACGCAAACATTCCTGTAGTCTCTTCATCACATTGTCCATGCATGGTTTGACGTAACATTACAACTGGAATTTCTGGAATTGCTTCTCGAATCTTGGCTTACAATTCTACAACAACGGAAGAATTGAAAGCCAAGATCTGAGAAGCGATTTCAAATTCCAGTTGTAATGTTAAGTCCTTAGACCATTTATAGAGTAGACACGGCCAACTGTATATTCATACTAAAAGATCCGAGAAGCGATTTCAGAAATTCCAGTTGTAATGTTAAGTCCTTAGACCATTTATAGAGTAGACACGGCCAACTGTATATTCATACTAAAAGTCGTTGAAGCCAACATCTCTACTGCCAAATTCGCCCACGTTGACGTCACAACAGTTTGTTGTGTAAGTGTTTGTGGTGTTTAACTTACATTGTTGTTGAACAATGCATTGTTGTTAGCTTGGTTGTGACGTCAATATGGGCGGATTTGGCAGTAGATGTTGGCTACAGAGGCTAGACTTCCCAGCGTGTCTATTCTATAAATGGTCGAAGGTTAAGTCAAATCATGGACAATAGTCAATGGACAATGGACGTCAACCAATAAATTAATTTGAATTTGAATGTCTTACCCTTTTTCCTACACACAGTGCACACCACCTTGTCAGGCGATAGGGGCGGCGGTGTGGGTTCGGACGGGGGTACACCCCCCTCATCAACCGTCACAGGGCTACTGCATCCACTGCTAACCGACTCCGCTTCACGTTTCAGTGACGTCACGCTGGGGCACTCCTCCACGGGTGACGTCACACTGGGGCAGTCGTCGTCCACATCCATGTCTGCGTCTGGTTTCTGGTGGAAGGCCGTTAGCGGGATGGAGGCTGCAGAGGCGATCAATGCCGCCGCCCCCACCACTGGTCCTGCCACCTCCTTGTCGGCCGATTCGCGGGGGCGGTGACGCCGCTGTAACACATACAATAAATTATACGTACTCTGAATAAATCAAAATTAGAAATTAATTTCATAAATTAAGAAATCAATTTCATAAATTAAGAAATCAATTTCATAAATTGAGAAATCAAAATCATAAATTATTGAGAAATCAAAATCATAAATCAAAGTTGAGACTTGAACAAAATATCCGTGTTCCTAAATTATGCCAAATTTCATTCATTTTTTTTTTTAAAATGAATTTTATTGCCAAAAAAAAATACAAATATTCGAGTACTAGCTGGCCCGGCGAACTTCGTACCATCAAATAGTTAGTGCATCTCATAACAAACTTTAGCTGGATGCACACCTGAGGAGGCGTGATGCGGCATTTTGCATCCAGGTGCTTCTTGCTTATTGGTTTGAATGGAAGATCTCACACACACTGAATCGGGCATGGCGTGGAACGGTGTGATAATGCAATCTCCATAAGATCAACACTTCGTATCACCAAGTCGCGCCTCCTCAGGTGTGCGTAGCCTTAGCTTAATCTGATGCACTATATCATAGCCAGCTCTAATACAAGGCCCCGGCCTACGATATTGCAACGTCGCAGTGTAGGCCTAGAATCTAATACATGATTGGTGAAAAAGATCAGCTGGTATTTTTTAAAATCTTTTTCACCAATCATGTATTAGATTCTAGGCCTACACAGGCCATATATTTTTAGATATATTTGAATGCAGCTTGCTGGGAAATTACATGGTATAACTCATTGCTGCTGATTTTCCCGTACATATTCTAAATTTACAGCATTTCGAGTTCTACGACCCAAGTTCGGACGTCGTTTACACGGCGGCATTATTATTAAAATTAAATGTTTGTCAATCAGTAGAAAGAAATAGAAAACAATCTGGTGTGGCACACTCACACAACTTTCCTTGCCGTTATGAAAATTGATCACCTGACGCTAGTGTTCACGCGCATCTCAAGTATACTATATTCAAAGATCTTAGCCAGCTGGTGACAGGACAATAACGCTGGAGAAACACGAGGTCTGCTATCTCTTCATAATGATTTAATAGAATCAACAATAATTTGCAATTGAATAATCACATTTTCTCGAATTTAGAGTCTATTTTCAATTTTAGGTGAAAATGTTACTGAACATTAATTGTAGAGATTTTCATGCTCAATCTTTTCCATTTGTTTTTTTTTTAATTGTATCTGAAGCCTGATAATTGGAAATCTAAAATCAAACTTTGCATAGATGGGGTGGCGCTCCTGGTATTTTTACATATATGAGACTTGTGGCAGTTGATAGAGCTTATCAATGACTATTTTAGGTATAAATTTGATCAATAGGTACAGTTGATGGACAAAGGGGTCGTGGCAGACCCCGGCTACAGTATCTAAGACAAATGACGAAGGATCTTGGTGCTATGAGCTATGAACAATGGAAGAGAATATCAAACGACAGATTTAGATGGAAGGCTGCCAACCAATCAAATGATTGAGCTGTAGGAAGAAGATGATAATTTATCCAGTTCCGTGATAATCTTTCCATCTTTCAAATTAATTATTTTCAATCAAGAATATTATAATTTTTTCAGCATTATTTAGTTCATCTAATCATGTTTTATGTTATTTTCAATCACCTATTTAATTTGTTTTTCAAATGTGAGAATATTGATACTGATTGGCACGCATCATAAAAAATATTGATACCCTGCCTGATAGAAATAGACACGGCCAGACATCTGTGTAATGCATGCAATGAATAATCCACTTGTCAGCTGATTGATTATGAATAATTCTATAGTCTGATTGATCCTATCCTTCAAAGTGCATGATAATAATAATGATATCTGAGTATGGAGCAATTCCTTTACTTTTCATATTATCCTTAAAATACAAAATTTCAAAAAACCTTCTATACAAACATAGACGCGCATTTGATAAAAGGAATATTCCTGCCAAATCTCATCGAATTCTATCAAAGCGTTTGGCCGTAATCGCGTTACATACAGACAGACAAAAGAAAATCCGAGTTAAAACATAGACCTCACTACGTTCGGTCAATGATTTCTATGGCGATAGCTTTTATCGATAATTCCAGTGTACTCATATAACGCGTACCCGGTTTGGTCAAATGTCTTGACCGAGCTTGGTCACAGTATACATACAGTATGGAAACTTGGCTTGTACCCTGACGCAAAAATCCGCCATCTTGTTAGGAAGCGCCGCATTGTAATAGTATTGATGGAAGGTTCGGATCACTTTAATGATCCGGATCAATTGATCTCGTTCACTGCCACGAGCCAATCAGAAGACCAGGATTGGAATTTCCTAAGATCACGTGACGTGTCTAGTATTTGCGTCATGTAAAAAGCATTGGTTAGATAGGCGTTTGATTACAAGTTTCCATTCTGTACCTATTCTGTGGCTTGGTGAGACCGGTAATCATTGTATTGCATGCTTTGTGAATTAAAGGAGCAGAGGACGAGTGATTGGATGAATGAATGAATTGATGAATGAATGAATTGATGAATGACTGACCACTGTGAGATCCCAGTGACTGTGACTGGTGTACTGAGAGTGATGTCCAGCGTGACGTCTCCTACGTCTCGACGCGCGCCTGTTTTTTGCCAACATCAGCTGTTCTCTGTTTATCAAACCTTGAAACAAAACACTAAAATTAAAACCACAGTCGATTTTACAAAGAAAATAGACCATAAAACATGCGCTCTGTTCATTAAGGGCCGAATTCACCAAAACAAAAACTTGGTTAGAGCACCACTTGATTCTAAATGAACAAAAAATCATATTACAAAACCAATTCAAAATCATCTGACTTAGAACCAACTGCCGCTCAAACCCAGTTTTCGTTTTTGGTGAATTTGGGCCTGAGGCCCGCCGCAAAGTAAACCCACGCTAATCCACGAAAATCAACCCACGCCGTGAGATGATTTGTAAAACATTGCTATAGAATTATTCATAATCAATCAGCTTGATTGATCCACTTGACAAGTGGATTATTCATTGCATTTATTACACAGATGTCTGGAGAAGCCTATCAATGGTTTGCAAAACATCCCACGGCGTGGGTTGCTTTTCGTGGATTAGCGTGGGTCTACCATGCGGCGGGCCTAACTTTTAAACAAAACCCCCGAAATTACACTAAAAGTATATTTTAGAGTGAGGAAATAGACCATAAAACATGCGCTCTGTTCACTAAACCTTTAAACAGAATACCCGAAATTACACTAAAACAATATTTTAAAGAGAAAATAGACCATCGTACTTGCACTCAGTTTTTAGTGTTCAATCAAAATCACTGTGCTGGACTAGATATTTTGTGAATTTCATATCTGCAATCAAGTGAAGCAATTCGTAATTAAAATGTTGAACAAATTTATAAGCAAGAGCTATGATCAAATTAAATTATTTATCCATTATAGGCTATCAAAGTAAAAAAATTGTCACTGCAACGTTAAATTGTTATGGCGAGACTGAAATTTATTTTATTTTATTTATCTGTTGCTTATGGAAAGATACATTAGAGCTCCTTGAGTATATTTTCGGATGCAACACGTTACTTTCGAGAAGATACAAAAGAGCATCTGTAGCTTATGGAAAGATAGATAGAGCTCCTTGAGTATCTTTTCGGATGCAACATGTTACTTTCGAGAAGATACAAAAGAGCATCTGTTGCTTATGGAAAGATACATTAGAGCTCATGAGTATCTTTTCGGATGCAACACGTTACTTTCAATAAGATACAAAAGAGCATCTGTAGCTTATGGAAAGATAGATAGAGCTCCTTGAGTATCTTTTCGGATGCAACACGTTACTTTCAATAAGATACAAAAAAGCATCTGTTGCTTATGGAAAGATACATTAGAGCTCCTTGAGTATCTTTTCGGATGCAACACGTTACTTTCAATAAGATTCAAAAGAGCATCTGTTGCTTATGGAAAGATACATTAGAGCTCCTTGAGTATCTTTTCGGATGCAACACGTTACTTTCGAGAAGATACAAAAGAGCATCTGTTGCTTATAGAAAGATACATTTTCAAAAATGTTCCATGTTATGTTTTTGAACGGGTAGTATTGTAGTTTAGTGGCCCTCCGTTGATAGACAAAGCTTCCGGACCCGGACTGAACAATACTTGATTTTCAAAATTACAAAAAGTGAACGCGTTTTCTTACCAACAGCTGATAGGAAGTCGTCCTTGGAAGTCTCGGTTGATGTATCTATCACCAGCGATTCTTGGGAGTCTTCCGATGACGTGGGCGCCGAACTGAAAACACAAAAAAAATTGAAACTAAAATAATGTTTGAGATTCTATTTTTGAACAAATAGTGAAACAGATAATCACTCTCTTTACATAATTTAGAAATTGATTTCAGACCCTTGGACAATTTAACCATAGATTGCGAGCCTAAATAATTAATATAATTGACCGAGCGAAGTGAGGTCTAAGATTCAAGTCGACGGTTTGGCATTTTTCTCAATGTTTAAATGTTTATATGTTGCGCATTTACGGCGAAACGCGGTAATAGATTTTCATGAAATTTGACAGGTATGTTCCTTTTTTAATTGCGCGTCGACGTATATACAAGGTTTTTGGAAATTTTGCATTTCAAGGATAATATAAAAGGAAAAAGGAGCCTCCTTCATACGCCAATATTAGAGTAAAAATCAGACTATAGAATTATTCATCATAAATCAGCTGGCAAGTGATTACACAGATGTGTGGAGAGCCCAGTCTATGGCTGTATTTCCATAAGGTCTATAGTTTCAATCAGGTACTTGTGGATGAGAATACTGCGTGAGGTCTACTGTTCACAGAACTACTAGTAATATAAAACTCAACATGTTGTATTGGAAAAATGTTGACGCTCTAGAGTAACAAGCCACACTGCTCTATCCTACACTCTGGAATAAGAACTAACCCAGCCCATCACTATTGTACTTTCTGTGTTTATTATTGATGGTGACGATTCAATGTAAAACTTGTCTTTTATATGCAACTACTTGAATAAATGAAATTTGATTTGATTTAAGATTCTTACCCTTGATCATAGTTGTGAGTATCGAGCACAGGAGTAGAGGGGCGAGAGGTGTGCAGTATTTGTTTGACTCGTTTGGTGGGCGGGGCATCGCTGCCGCCATCTTGGATGCGCTTCCTGTCTGTATCCTCGCTGCCGCCATCTTGGATGCGCTTCCTGTCTGTATCCTCACTGCAGCCATCACGTTCTACTTTTGCTGGAATAGAACGAAATAATGTTCATTTAAAAAATATTCAACTATCATTAATGACGACACCATCCACTACCTCCGTAAACAAAGCTATAATGCATTCTGGTGACGTCAGCACAGGTACACTAACTCACATATGTTGATTTCAGCTGATCTATATCAGCTAGTTGACCGAGCGAAGTGAGGTCTAAGATTCAAGTCGACGATTTTGCATTTCTCTTTATGTTTAAATGTTTATATGTTGCGCATTTACGGCGAAAAGCAGCAATATATTTTCATAAAATTTGACAGGTATGTTCCTTTTTAAATTGCGCGTCGACGTATATACAATGTTTTTGGAAACTTCGAATTTCAAGGATAATATAAAAGGAAAAGGAGCCTCCTTCATACGCCAATATTAGAGTAAAAATCAGACTATAGAATTATTCATCATAAATCAGCTGTCGAGTGGATTATAAATTGCATGCCATGACGCATGCAATTCAATATCTCAATTTAACTTGGTGAAAAATCAGCTGCTTTGTGGACTATTAATTGCATGCCTCATTGAATGCAATTTTTATGCACTATTAAATGAACTACGGTATTGATTGCATGCAATAACGCATGCAATTAACAACTAAAATAACATAGTATTGTCTCTCGACCTTTCTCTGCTTTGAACTCGGGCTGTCCTGTAGCAAGTATGTCTTGAAGGAGATTAGCTTTTGATGTTAGCATTTTTGATACACCAACCCCAACAGTCATTAGCCGTTTTCACACCGATATCTCGCCGACACGACATACAGACAGGATTTATTCTGATGGACAGTATAAGAGTAGGCTGTGGTTTATAACTGCGCAAGGTCTACTGTTCACAGAACTACTAGTGTATTTATTGGTGTAGGAGGTGGTGAGTAGCCCTACCTGTGCTGACGTCACCAGAATGCACTATGACTTTGTTTACGGAGGTAGTGCATCATCCCTGTTTCGGGAAAAGACGCCAACTGATTCATGGCAGAACAATATGGTTCATTTCAAAAATATTCAATTGAGGACATCATCCCTGTTTCAGAAAATGTCGCCGGCTGTTTCATATCAACTCCTCAACTCAATAATAATTCATGGCAACTCAATTATGTTGTAACTCATGGCATATAATTGACCGAGCGAAGTGAGGTCTAAGATTCAAGTCGACGGTTTGGCATTTCTCTTAATGTTTGAATGTTTATATGTTGCGCATTTACGGCGAATCGCGGTAATAGATTTTCATGAAATTTGACAGGTATGTTCCTTTTTTAATTGCGCGTCGACGTATATACAAGGTTTTTGGAAATTTTGCATTTCAAGGATAATATAAAAGGAAAAAGGAGCCTCCTTCATACGCCAATATTGGAGTAAAAATCTGGTGTGGCGCACTCACACAACTTTCCTTGCCGTTATGAAATTGATCACCTGACGCTAGTGTTCACGCGCATCTCAAGTCTACTATTCAAAGATCTGAGCCAGCTGGTGACAGGGAAATAACGCTGGAGACAAACGAGGTCTGCTATCTCTTCATAGTGAATCATAATCAACAGTTGCCAACAGTTTGCAAATGGATAATCACATTTTCTCGAATTTCCAGCTTATTTTCAATTTTAGGTGAAAATGTTACTGAACATTAATTGTAGAAATTTTCATGCTCAATTTTTTCCACTCGAATTATTTGTTTAAATTGTATCTGAAGCCTGATAATTGGGAATCTAAAATCAAACTTTGCATAGATGGGGCGGAGCTCCTGAAATTTTTACAGATATGAGACTTGTGTCAGTTGACGGAGCTTATCAATGACTATTCTAGGTATACAATCGAAATCGTTGGAGCCGTTTTCGAGAAAATCGCGAAAACCCCTGTTTTTGACAATATTTTCTCCATTTTAGCCGCCATCTTGAATTGCAATTGATCGAAATTGTTCGTGTCGGATCCTTATAGTGTAAGGACCTTAAGTTCCAAATTTCAAGTCATTCCGTTAATTAGGAGATGACATCGTGTACACAGACGCACATACACTCATATACACACACATACGGACCAATACCCAAAAACCACTTTTTTGGACTCAGGGGACCTTGAAACGTATAGAAATTTAGAAATTGGGGTACCTTAATTTTTTTTGGATAGCAATACTTTCCTTACCTATGGTAATAGGGCAAGGAAAGTAAAAAGACAGTAAGATACAGTTATTGACCGAACGAAGTGAGGTCTAAGATTCAAGTCGACAGTTTGGCATTTCTCTTAATGTTTAAATGTTTAAATTCTTAAATGTTTATATATTTATATGTTGCGCATTTACGGCGAAACGTGGTAATAGATTTTCATGAAATTTGACAGGTATGTTCCTTTTTAAATTGCGCGTCGACGTATACACAAGGTTTTTGGAAATTTTGCATTTCAAGGATAATAGAAAAGGACAAAGGAGCCTCCTTCATACGCCAATATTAAAGTGAAAATCAGACTATAGAATTATTCATAATAAATCAGCTGACAAGTGATTACAAAGATGTGTGGAGAAGCCAGTCTATTACTGTATTTGTATAAGGTCTATAGTTTCAATCAGACATTGAAGAGGTATGCATCTTTAAGCTGGGTTTACACCAAAGTTATTAACAAAATGGTTATAACTTAATCCTTATAGATTCTATTAGATTGAACGGAAGTTGACAAACACATATGTTCATCATGTGTATGATAAGTTATGTTCAATCTAATATAATCTAAAAGGATTGAGTTATTAACATTTTTTTAATAAATTTGGTCTAATCGCAGCTTAAAGGTATTTGGTTTCAATATGTTGTTTTGCAGTCATGGTATTATTATGCGTGCCCATCAGTATCAATATTCTTACATTCGAAAAAACGAATTTAATAGGCGAATAAAAATAAACAAATGAACTAAATAATGCTGGAGAAATTAAAATATTTTTGATTCTAAAAAATTAATTTTCATCAGATAGAAAGATCATCACGGAACTGGATGAATTATATCATATGAAATACAAATTCAAACGTGAACTGAGTTTGTTAACATTTAAACAGTTGACATCTGGTACTTGTGGATGAGAATACTGCGTGAGGTCTACTGTTCACAGAACTACTAGTAATCAACAGATGAAAAGCAATTGTGCGCATGATCGTGGCGAAGTCTGTACTACGCACTTGAAGAAAGAACACTTAAAAAATAAAGTTGAAATGAGAGGTACGTACCTTCTTTGACAGTACGTTTCTGGTAGGTGTTATTGAATTTTCTAGCGGGATCCTGACAATTCGCGGACGGAGGATAAACTCTCAGCTCGGCATTCGGTCGTTCCGCCTTCTCTGTGCCGTGATTGGTCCACGAATTGCTGTTGGCGAGTTCTTTCTTCACTCTGGCCAGCAATAGTTTCTGGAGAAAATAACAGAATAAAATAACTTTGTTTAGTTCACGAAAATACAAATAATATAATAATCCATGCATTGCTGGTAAGTATATCATCATCTTCATCATCATCATTGGCTCGACAATCCAAAGCGGATCTTGGCCTCTTCTACAATTTGCCTCCATTCTATTCTATCCATGACAGCACGCCTTCAATTCCTGACCTTTTTCATTTTCATTTCATTTTTCATCCCACTGACAACCCATGAAAGGGGTATAAGGATTTGTCAATTATAATCTAAGTCGTCAATCTTTGCATTCCATAATGCAAAAATAATTCCTCACTGGAATAAGGACAAACCTGCAACAACTCATCCCTCAACTTAATTCTAAACTTTTCACCTGTAAGAGCCTTTATGCGTGTTGGCAATGAATTATAAAGCCGAATTCCTGCACTCTTTACCCCCCTTTCATACATACCAGTTCGATGAATGTCGTCTCTGAGGTTTTGTCTATATCTGGTATTGTATGAGTGGAGCAACTCTCCTGTATTGAACCTATCTTTATTCCTATCAATAAAACAAAGAGTCTCCAAAATATATACAGCTGGTAGTAGGAGAATCTTTAACGCTTTCAAATAATCTCTACAACTTGCTCTAATAGATTAACCACCATCATTCTAACTGCCCACTTTTGAATCCTAAATATATGTATTGCATCAATTGGCTCGACAATCCAAAGCGGATCTTGGCCTCCTCTAACATTTGCCTCCATTCTACTCTATCCATAAAAGCACGCCTCCAATTCCTGACCCCCAACTGCATCCATCAAGACTATTTTCAATTTGTAATACATAATTTTTTTAGCAAATACAATTTTAGATTTCAAGTGTAGCTAGTTCTTTCTTCACCCTGGCCTACAATAGTTTCTGAAATAGAATAACTTTGTACAAGTAAAGCATCAATAGTTTCTGGAGAAAAATAACAGAATAGAATAACTTTGTACAAGAAAATTTACAAAAAAAAAACTATTTCTATGTACTGAATGAAAAAGACTGAGAAATTGTCAAAAAACCACTGATTTATTGATAATTAGTTTATCAGTCTATCAGAAATTGACAATGGTGTAATAACCGAAACCGGTCTTTCTAATTATCAATAAATCAGTGGTTTTTTGACAATTCTCAGTCTTTTTCATCCAATATGAATAATTACCACAATATCGATTTATATGTACATCAATTTCCATTACTGTAAAAGAATGGCCCGGTTGCACAAAAGCCTTTAGTATTTCATTCATGATTGCTATGAGAACGATTCAGAGACGGTGTATTTGTAAAGAAGGCTTCTCTGATTGGTTCTTGTAGTATTTACACAATTTGAAAAGTCATGTAAACATGACAAGCGTCATTAAAACATGTTGTCTGTTGTGACTTACATGTAGCTGCTCATACTGAAATCAAAGCACAAAAGCCTTTAATATTTCAATCATGATTGACTGCCCTGAGAACCATTCAGAGACGGCGAAAACAAGGCTTCTCTGATTGGTTCTTGTAGTATTTACACCAACAATTTGAAAAGTCACATAAACATGATGTGAAAAATGTCATTGAAACATGTTGTCTGTTGTGACTTGCATGTAGCTGCTCATACTGAAATCAACTAGCAGTTTAAGCGTTCAGTGTGAGAACTCCTATTGATCTTACCACATTTTGTTTCTCATCTGCACGCTTGGTCATGCATAAACAAGCTTGCACATGCACATAAACGCATTCAATGTGTTCAAACCCTTCGAGCAAGTCCTGCTCCTCATTACACATGTAGTTATTAATTATACCGTGTAATTCACCCTTTAGATATGTTTTTAAATACAATAATTGAGGTGTTTTTGGAAGAGCATTTAACAAATGTATAATGTAATTTAATAAATTATACCGTGTAATTCACCCTTTAAATATGTTTTTAAATACAATAATTGAGGTGTTTTTGGAAGAGCATTTAACAATTTTACAATTTTTTGAAAGAGTATACGGTATAAAATTTTCCTCTTTAGATCACCTTGATGTTTTTCAAGCCTTTATTTAAATAAATAAATCTTTATTCAATGACTAGTACATAACAGAATAACAATAATCAATTATTGAATTCAACAAAATGCGTGTACAGTCAATTGTACAGTCGAGTGTACAGTCAATGAATACAATACTGTTTGCTAAAGAGTGAACTTTGTCTGCAAACAGGAGCATATCTCATAATTAAAAATAAAATCAGGAATTCGCTTAGCGTACACACATGAGGTATTATAAACTGGAAATTATGCGAATAAAATAATAATGATAATAAATATGAATGATACCAAATAATAAAGATAAATAATTAAAACCACACACATTTTCCTACATTCTATTGACTGGACATCAGAATGTGACTATCTCGATTTGATTTTTTTTATGTTGCAGCATATTTAGAACTTTTCTAAATATTTACAGTTGCGGAAGTTGGCAGAGTGTTCCATAGTACTGAGGGAATTTTAATTTCCTTTCATGAACCATTTTCAATGATAACATATGAGGAGAAAAAGAAAAGGAAATTACACATAGAATAAATTACCTGAGCTTCGCCCAAGGATAAGATGTGCTTTTGAATTCCAGCAAGTTTTAGTTTCACATCGGAAGGATCCTGAAAAAAATAGATACAAAATATTAAGATTTCGCATAAAATAAGAATATATCAAGATTTATCAATTGTTTAACTTATCAAGGTTTTGAAAAAATATTACCAATGAATTACATCAATCGGTTTCTTTCAATTTGAAAAGTTTTACAGTAGGGATCTATTTTAGTAAGTGATTTCTTTCTTCTCAAATGAATGGGTTATAGCTACTAAACTACTAGAAATATTTACTCAAATAGATATGTTATACCAACCTACTATAAATGTTGTAGAATTATATACAACAAATTAAAAATAAAACATGAAATATATTGCTTCCCAAAGACTGAAGTGATGAAAGCATAAGTGATTAATAAAAATGCGCCACGAGTCACATTTTCAAAAAATTTGATGAACCAATAAAAATATGATTTATAGTTTGGGGATTTTTTCGATGAAGCGCTTGCTGGACTGTGACGCTGCCTACAGTTTATGTACCAAGTTTTTAAATATTTTACATTATCTATCCAGGAAGACCTGGCCTTGGTCACGACATTGGATTCTTTGGAGTTTTTAATACCATGTCTATCAAGAATAAGAAAAATAGGTAGGATAATAAAATGCTATGCTACTATAGAAGAATAGACCTGCTTTAAAAAAAGAGATATGTTACTGTATTTAGATACTAAGATTTTTCAACTATATTATAATAAAGTATTTGATAAATAAGTACCAAGTAACTTACTAGTAATATTCAAGTAATGAGATAGGTTATTGTATTTAGGTACTAAAATTATTCAACAATTTATAATCAAGTATTTGATAAATAAGTACCAAGTAACTTACTAGTAATATTCAAGTAATGAGATAGGTTATTGTATTTAGGTACTAAAATTATTCAACAATTTATAATCAAGTATTTGATGAATAAGTACCAAGTAACTTACTAGTAATATTCAAGTAATGAGATAGGTTATTGTATTTAGGTACTAAAATTATTCAACAATTTATAATCAAGTATTTGATAAATAAGTACCAAATTCCAAGTAACTTACTTATATTATAATATTCAAGTAAACTTACCGCAAGATTTCCTCCTCGGAGTTTGACAACCAAATTCTGTAATAAAGAATCACAATCCATATTAATAAAACAAAAATTCAACTGAAAGATTCATATCAACATGTATTATTTTTTCGAGATAATGAGAAGAAATAATCTAAAGGAAACTCATATAAAAATTCAAGGTTTCATTATCCTCAAAACGGAAAAATTGTGATGATTACAACAGCATTGACAATTTATTTATGTTTGCCTCTCTCTCACGTAGTTTTGATTTGTTTGAAAAACTAGAAACAACATGAATGTTTATTGTTTGTTCAAACGTTGAATGTCCTTGAAAATATGTTGACAAAGCAATAATCTATAAATTGTATAGAATTGGATTGGAAGCTTCACTTTTAACAAATTCCAGCGTGAATATAAGTTGTATAGATTTGAAATATGAGGAATTATAGAACCCAGCTTTTACAGAGAAATTCCATTGTTGAAGAGAAATTATATTGTTATTGGATTTATGTATTTAAAATTGCAAAATATACCAGTATTACCAGCTACTGCAAATGGATTCCTACTTCAAAAGTGGTTTGTTCAGAGAAAAAAAATAACTTATCAAAAAAATACTGCAATAATTAGAAATGAACTCTATTAACTTGACTCTATTAAACTCTATTAAACATTCACTTTTTTAATATATTTTATCAACTTGATATTTCACATTTTATATCTTTCTTTTTTATTCTGTATTATGTTTGTTTGTGAAATAAATGAATTGATTGATTGAAAAAAAATAATAATAAACAATGAACTCAAGACAATTAGTAATTTTTTGTGCATAGGCCTACTACACGCAAAATTTCAAACCACAAGACACTAAGATATTGATAAATTTAGAACAACTAACAAGGACAGTTATTTATAGCGCGTCAAAAGTATGGTTTTCTTTTGAATTATTTTCCTTTATACCTAGTGGATATATAGCGGGAATTCCCTTGCAAGAGAGGTTCAATAATACAGTAAATTTTCATTGATTCGTCATCAATATTGAACTCTCATATTTATTAAATTTTATTGTCATTTATTGTTTAGATTTCTTTATTATCTCTATATCTATGTAAGTGATAGAGTGGAGATTACTGTCCAAACTTCAACAAATGAAAAAGTAGTTCTATTCTATTCAGCAATTAACTTAACTACATAGTGCCCTCACCATTGTTGGTAACAATTTCTATATTTCTAAAAATTGACGATTAAAAATTACCATTGTTGGTAACAATTCCTATATTTCTAAAAATTGACGATTGAAAATTAAAAAGTTGAAGATTAACAATTTTTAAATTTCTAATAATTGTCTAAGAATAAATCAATCAATGGTGAGATTATTATTAGATTCAAATAATGTTGGAAAGGAAAAATGCAAAATATGTTAGCAGCTACTAACTGTATATGATTTCAAAGCTTTTTTTCTTGTTATATGAGACGAAAAATCTCTTACATAAGAGTGAAAAAGAATTTGATGATTAATATGATTATTTGATTTGATTTAAAATATAGAATTCAATCATGGTAAAACTTTAATTTTACTCTATCCTCCTTTCTTCAATCCTATCGCATTAGGTCATTGAAGCTAATGTAAAATAGTATGAGGCCTATGTCCTTACTAATGCCTTGCCATCTATTATAAATCATCGAAATTCAAAAATCAGGAGATAAGAAAAATTTATAAAACAAATTGGGACTATGAAAGTTATGGATATGCTATTCAAAATTTTATTTTATAAATTCTGTTACCGTAGGCCTACTTGAAAAATTTAGAAATCCAGGCCAGCTTGAATTATCCAAAAAAGTTGTGGAATAAACCCATACCCAACCAAACATCTATACGTCCGGTTGGCGCTGCTTTTACAACTTGGATAAATTTTAAATTTTGAACTATATATTTAAATTGTTATTTCTAGTTAGTTTAAGAAGTTGGCTTATTGGGAGTAATTGAATAATAGTTATAAGAACACAAGCTTTCATATCGATCAAATCATGAATCATAGGCCTAAATAAACAGAACTCTCTCAGTATTTTTTCAGATTCTTTTGAATCTTCAAACAGTTTAGACTATTCAATCATGAAAAATGACAGAATGTTTATTGCAAAATTTGTGTGACGTTATATGAATAAAATGAACAAAAAATAGATAACATATTTTATTTAGAAAGAGCCGCTCAATTCCCTATGTTTATAAGTACGGTATACGACACATTTTTCTTATTCAATCAGGTTAGTTTGTAGATTTATCTTTTTTGTTGAAATATTTTGCAAGGATTTACTTGTGACAGATTTATATAGGCCTATTTAAATTAGTCTTGATTTGCAAAACAACAGTTTATTAATTAGTTTAATTAAAAAATATATATATAAGATTTTGTTCATAAAAAATGGTCATAAAAACTGGTTAAAATAAAATCAAATTACCTACATTATTGATTAGGTAGAGACATTTATGAATAAATTCATTTTTATTCAATTAGAAGTTTGAAAGTGAATTACAAAAAATGGTAACAAAAAGTTAAAAATTGATTTAAAATAGCCTATTGATGAAAAATTTTCGATTGAAAAGTTTCAAAAACTTCCTTATAGTATGTCGTATTAATACAGTAGTAATAAGATGAATGAAAATCATCTTATTTTTTCAATGCAAAAGTTGGACAAGCATTGTTATAATTAAAGAAAAACAATCCATAAGTTGTGGGGATAACCTCACTTTTCACATAAAATGAATCACAATTTTAGGAAACATTATTGAGGAGTTTTGAAAAGTAAAATAGAATAGTCTTTCAAACTCTTGTAATATTCGATGTTCAACATACCACACTACACGATTTGCTCTCAAAGCTAACCAACAAAAATCAACCACGATTCTTTACAGCCACAATTGGGAAATTACAATTTAGCACGGTTGAATAAAATGAATATAGCCTAATTCTCAATTTCAAACAATACTTTGTAATATCAATGACTTCAAGTGCTTCTGAACTGTTTAAAAGTTAGTACAGAAACCATCAATAAAAGTAAACTTATCGTGTTTATAAACTGCGCCTGTGCGCTGCAACCAGCTCTGAAAAATATAGTAGGAATGAAAACCAACTTTTGTTAACTGCAACTCAACCTACCTGATGATTCAGAATAGCCGCTTTTAGATTAAATTGATTAATCTTGATGTCTTCCTGTAAAGTTTTCGATAAGTTCATCATCTTTAAACCGAATAATAAAACCAAAGTTTAACAATTTGTTCAGAACAATCTGTGCTCCATCGCGAACGACAAAAACAAAATTCATCCCCACTCCCCAACAAGTTGCGGCCGAAAGCAGAGACCTTGGCTGCTCGCCTGGCGCTATCTACGTAGCTCTCCGCGAACTACCAACTTCTTGAAGGCTTTTCTCAAAATTTAAAAAGATTTAAAGCAATTTTTACACTTTTTGCTGTTTTAAAACGATATTTCCACTACTTTTCTCCACGAAAAACCACTTACATCCACTGTTCAACCGAAATCCAACCGTAAAAGTGAGGAACAAGATGTTGCTAACAAAAATCAATAATAATGACCAAATTACGACGGCGTGTACACAAGCACAAGTATTGTGTATGTGTATGTAGTGAGATGGAGTTGAGAGAGGAGTTTTACCTTGCTCATACCAAACACTTGGCTAAACTCCCCTCAAACTTGTTCGTTCTTTCATTGCAAATTATTCTGTTGACTTTACGAGGGTTTATTTTGGATAAGTCCTGAAGTTGGAATATTCCAGTTGCAAACTTTGCACAGCGGGAAATAGCTGAAAGACAGCCTAGATTTTGAACTGAAAATAAGAATAGCTTTAAATTAGCCTATGTTATTTTATTCTATTCCATCCCAACTCTCAATTCTGTTAGTTCGTCAATTAAAAAAATGTCAACTTTTCAGTCAGTAGAATAATATTGATAAGGAGAAATTGAACTCTTCAAATGACAAATTTTAAAAATTTAAAGTAGAATGAATAGACTACAATTTAGAATAATACCTATATATGTTGTTTTGACCTAATAGTTGAGAAAAAAATTCTGAGAACCCCTTGATAATACATTATTTTACAATGCTACTATCAGCAAGATTTATAAATAAATCATTTGGGCTATTATTGATTCCATAGCAGTATTTAGAGTACGGTATTTAGGATAGGCCAACTGTAGGTAGGCTACCTTTCATATTAATTATGTCATTATTTTGTCAATTAAAACTTCATGAAAGTGGGTACCTACAAAAATGTGACGTGTAAGGTGCCCAAAATATAATAGCTTTCCTCCCAACCCAACTTCTAAGATTGGTACCTCTATAAAATAGGCCCATCTACTTACTACCTTTTTATTCATAGGAAATTGATACAACTATCTTTAGGTAGCCCTGAAATATAGAAATCAAATTCATTTTTATTGAATCATTATATGATTAATGTATAAGAGTTACATTATATTATCATTTTATATTATTAATTTGTAAGCTAATAGTAGTTAAGAATAATTGCCCATTGTAATATTTCATTAGGTCAAGTTTTAAATATTTTTGACCAATATTAATAGATTGAGTTTTTACGTATGCCCTGAACATTACAAGCTGTACAACTTTATTGTATAAAATTAGAACAAAAATCTCAGAATTGAACAGCCCAACCCATCTGAGCATCAACTGGTTTTATTCAAAAAAATATTCAGGCTACAATAAAAACCATCCACGAATATGAATTTTATATGAAGACCACTTTCACTGGAATCAAAAAATCATTCATCAGTTAATAAAGGCTACCTACCTTTTACCAATGCGCATATCTTTGATCTTATCAGACGCATCCCCCACCCCATTTTCCACCCCTTTTCAGATACTCAATCCTCCATCCCCCTCTTATCAGTTCACAATCTCGCGTTCCCTGATTTCTAATTTTAGAACAACCACCGAGCTCACGATCCTATAGTGAGGTCCACTTTATAATGGCAGTGGATAAAGATAGGAGAATAGCGATGCCGATTCTCTGCATCAATTAATTTATATTTCTACACTGTCAAAAACATATTGGCATCGTTGTGAACCTAGAAAAGGATAGTACCACCGGCTTTGTCGAATGATAGACAAGTATAGCAAAACCAAAGTTGATCAAATACTGTCATTATAACGTAGACCTCACTATAGGCAGAAGGGATGCTGGGTAATATCTCATGATGAACTGTTACATTTAATTTTAGTGAGGTTTACATTAAACTGTCAGCAAATCTTTCAAATAAAACCAATCGCGAATAAATAATTAATTTGAATTGGTATTGGAGTAGACTAAATAAACTTGAATCTTTGCCATTGCCGTACTGTTTCAAATAAGTTTCCAATATGTTCTGGAAACTTCAGAACAAAGACGTACTTGTTTTCCAAAATTATTACTCCATAGTAATAAATTAATGATACTTCAGTTTGCTGGGTTATTATAACTACTGTTTCCTTCATCATGTTATTGATGATTAAATATGTAAATTTTAAAATAAATAAATTGTAGTTGATTCTCCAGAATCTCTTGGAACAACCGGAATTTGTTTGTAAATTTAAGCTGTGAATGAATTATTGAAAGATTATAAAATGAATATTCGTAATTCTAAATAGAATAAATTGGCTGTTATTGTAAAAAATACAAATTAATGTTATTAATAGTATATGCTACTTTTGGCGTAGTTAGCCTCGAGGAAAATGTAATGTGATCTAGCTCTAACCATAATAAGTATTAAGACTCTGCAAAGGCTAAAAATAAACTTTCTACTGGTGATATTTTTCCAAGTTTTTCGATTTGTATATCATCAAGCTATCAAAATAAAAAAGTTCTCAGAAAAACATTTTTTTCCGATCATTGCTTTTTGAGATATGAGTGCCCAAAGTTCAAATTTTTGGGACAGAACATTTCAAATTCGGTAAAAGATAAATCCATGAGATTCAGATGATAAATTCCTCATGGTTTTGGTTTAATAAAACAAAAATGTTTTGAAAATATTAATTTTTGGAAAAGTTATTCAATTTACTAAAAATGACCAAAAATAACTCAAAAAAAGTTATTGAATAACTTGATTTATAGGATAGATTCTTCATGGTATTGTTGATCTATTAAAACAAAAATTTTCTGAAAATATCAAATTTAAGATAGTTATTCAATTTACTGAAAATGACCAAAACTAACTTTTAAATGAGTTTAAATTGAATAACTTTATCAAAAATTGATATTTTCAGAAAATTTTTGTTTTATGCAATCATCAATACCATGAAGAATTCATCCACTACATCTCATGGATTTATTTCTTACCGAATTTGAAATGTTCTGTCTCCAAAATTTGAAATTTACTCGCTCATATCTCAAAAAGTAATGATCGGAAAAATGTTTTCCTGAGAAAACTTCTTCATTTAGATAGTTTGATGATATATCAATCGAAAAACTTAGATAGAAGGGCTTACAGTGATCTAGATAGCCCGCCCAGAAATCACCCGGACCGCTCTCTTCTGAATTAACAGAACTTTAGAATTGCTAGATGCATGACCCCACAATTTCAAACCGTAACTCATCCTCGAATGAAAAAAAAAGCAAAAGGCCTGTCTGACCACCGAAATTGGCAGTTCAGACATCAGCCTTCTCAGTAGATAGACAATGCTGCTGAGACTGGAGCACACACCATGTCTATATGAGGTTCCCAGAGTAACTTGGCATCAAGAGTGAACCCCAATAGTCGGACCGGCTGCAAATACTCACTGACATCAGATAGAGAGAACAATATACTTTGGGTTTTTGCCTCATTCAGAGACAATCTGTTTGTGAGAACCAATCACGAGCTCTATCATACAGCTCCATCACATCTGCTTTAGCTTGGGTGACACTCTTATTTGCAGAGAACAAGGAAGTGTCATCCGCATAGAACAGCACATTTCCCGCTAGATAGTAGTGCAATCATTTATTGCTACAAGAAAGAGTAATGGGCCCTAACAATGAGCCGTGGCTCTAGCTCTAGCTCTAACCATAAGTATTAAGGCTGTGCAAAGGCTAAAAATAAACTTTCTGGTGATATTTTTCCAAGTTTTTCGATTTGTATATCATCAAGCTATCAAAAAAAAAAAGTTTTCTCAGAAAAACATTTTTTTCCGATCATTGCTTTTTGAGAAATGAGCGCCTAAAGTTCAAATTTTTGGGACAGAACATTTCAAATTTGGTAAGAGATAAATCCATGAGATTCAGATGATAATTCCTCATGGTTTTGGTTTAATAAAACAAAAATGTTTTGAAAATATTATTCAATTTACTAAAAATGACCAAAAATAACTCAAAAAAAGTTATTGAATAACTTGATTTATAGGATAGATTCTTCATGGTATTGTTGATCTATTAAAACAAAAGTTTTCTGAAAATATCAATTTTTAAGATAGTTATTCAATTTACTAAAAATAACAAAAAATAACTTTTAGTTGAGTTATTTTTGGTAAATTGAATAACTTTATCAAAAATTGATATTTTCAGAAAATGTTTGTTTTACTAGGACCACATACTATGAAGAATCCATCCACTACATCTCATGGATTATTTCTTACCGAATTTGAAATGTTCTGTCTCAAAATTTGAATTTAGGCTCTGATATCTCAAAAAGTAATGATCGGGAAAAAAATGTTTTCCTAAGAAATCTTTTTCATTTTGATAGCTTGATGATATACAAGTGCAAAACTATGAAAAATATCACCAGTAGAAAGTTTATTTTTAGCCTTTGCACAGCCTTTATTTAAGCTGTTGAATGAATTATTAAAACATTATAAAATGAATATACATAATTCCAAATAGAAAAAATTGGCTTTTATTGCCAGAAATACAGATTAATTGTATAATTTGAAATGAAATACAAATTAATAGAATACTCTAGTTTTGGCTTGGTAGAAAATTATAATGTGATGTAGCTCTAGCCATAAGTATTTAATTAAGAAAATGTATAAAATAGAATTATAGTACCCTTTAAAATTAATAAAACAAAAATACAAACTATGACGAATGGCGATTTTTTATAACCTGACGATGGTGCAATCACCCAAACTGGTAGTTACAATTTATATTCTTGTTCTATTATTTTATTAATTCTAAAGGGAACTATAATTCTATTTTATAAATACAAGAAAGTAGCCCTGAATTCATACATTTTAAATTGAAGAAAATGTTTGATACTAAATTATTACAATGAAAGATAGTATTAATAACACGTGAAGTGAATAACAAAGTTTGATTCACCAATATAAGAAAAATAATATTGTTTCATAAAAGTTTGCCCTGTGGAATGGAAACAGCGTATAGTAAAAAGAATGTTGGTCCATAAAAGTTTATAAGTATGTGGAATTGAAATAGCGTATAGTAATATGTGCATACATCTGACTCATTGTTTTATTACACCAAGGGCCTATCCTGACACTACATTTAACACTAAACAACGTTCACTTCTATAGGTATGATTGCATCTATATATATAAAAGCGAAATGGCACTCACTGACTGACTCACTCACTCGCAGAACTAAAAATCTACCGGACCAAAAACGTTCAAATTTGGTAGGTATGTTCAGTGGCCCTTTAGAGGCGCACTAAATCTTTGGCAATATTTTAACTCTAAGGGTGGTTTTTAAGGGTTTAAAGTTCGTCTTTTAGCATGTATATTCTTCTTATTCTCTTAATTATAATTGAAAAATGTCCATACCATAAAATGTTAACATAAAACTATAATCTAGAGAGAGTACCTCTTCGAAACAGCTGTTAACTGGTAACTAAATAAAAAATTCTGTCAGGTTGGCATTAAGTTGAGTTGGCTTTGTTAGGTTGGCACCAAGTGAAGATTGAAATGCATTTATCGCGGAAAATTGATTGGGCACTGCTACATCAATCAGAGCTATTCCTGGAATATTATATACTTAGCCGTCAGGCTCGCTTAGTCGTTTAGTCTGGACCCCCAACTGGATCGTCGTAACATATGATAAAAATGCTGAAATGAAAAATGCAGGCGAGCGAAGCGAGCCTGCTGATCTCATTTCCGGACGATCCAGTCGGGGTCCAGGAAGCGGAGCCCCCTGGCTAGACGGATATGGCGAGCGAAGCGAGCCTGACGGCTAGTTTATCATATTAATGTGTTTCATACGGGGTTTAAACGAACAGCTGACATTCTACGTTTAAACCAAGTATCTGCATGAGACCACACAGAAGATATTTCATTTTCATCTAAATACTATGCTTAGGACTTTGAAACATATGAAACACAAATATGATAAATGCAAATATCTACAAGTAATCGTGGTTTAATGATAAACGTAGATTGTGAATATGGTCCTAAACTAACCGATTTATACTACTGTCCACCGCTCGTAGCTTGGCCTCTGGAAGGAATGCAGTCGATCTAGTTTTAGGCGTGACATATGACACTGGAGAGCCAGGTAGCGAGTACACAAACGCTATGGCCTATTTGCTTTCGCCAAATGTAATCGAGCAATTTCCATCCCACCAAATTTGTAATAATTTAACCAGCGATCTATAAGTGAAAAATCTGGTGTGGTGCACTCACACAACTTTCCTTGCCATTATGAAAATTGATCACCTGACGCTAGTGTTCCCGCGCATCTCAAGTCTACTTATAAGCAAAGATCTGAGCCAGCTGGTGACAGGACAATAACGCTGGATACACACGAGATCTGCTATCTCTTCATAGTTAATGATTCAATAGAATCAACAGTTGCCAACAGTCTGCAAATGAATAAGCAATTTTTTTCAAATTTCAAGCTAATTATCAATTTTAGGTGAAAATGTTACTGAACATTGATTGTAGAGATTTTTATGCTCAATCTTTCCACTTGAATTTTTGGTTTAAATTGTATCTGAAGCCTGATAATTGGGAATCTAAAATCAATCTTGCATAGATGGGGGGGAGCTTCTGAATTTTTAGATATGGGACTTGTGGCAGTTGATTTAGCTTATCAATGACTTTTTGGTATGAATTTGATCAAAATCGTTGGAGCTGTTTTCGAGAAAATCGCGAAAACCCTGTTTTTGACAACATTTTCGCCTTTTTAGCCGCTATCTTGCATTTGATCGAAATTGTTCGTGTCGGATCCTTATAGTGTAAGGACCTTAAGTTCCAAATTCAAGTCATAACATTAATTGGGAGATGAGATATTATCGTGTACACAGACGCACATACACTCATACACACACACATACCCAAAAACCACTTTTTTGGACTCAGGGGACATTGAAACGTATAGAAATTTAGAAATTGGGGCACCTTAATTTTTTCGGAAAGCAATACTTTCCTTACCTATGGTAATGGGCAAGGAAAGTAGAAATTACATAAATTAATAAATCGCTATAACTAGTTCAATAAATATTTAAAAACGGCTACTAACTTGATGAAAAAATAACACAACATTTCGACGTTTACTCCGGTCAGCTGCGGAAACAAAACTGAAAGCTGAATGGTGAATAGCTTTATTAGTGAGCACGGTTTGTAGTCACACTACCGAGTCGTCAACAACATGGCACCACTCGTTCATTTCCCCCCTACGCCTCAGACGCCAAGTTACGAGCGGTGGACAGCACTTGTGTATAGTGGAATCCACTTTAAACTGTAGCATTTCTCACATACAATTTATCTATTCTGCAAGTTTAATATTAATCTGAATATAGCTTAAGCCCATCCTAGTCTTTTCTCCTTCAAGAATCTCTTGTACTAATAGATGAATAAACAAAGTTCAATAACTTTTAAAAACAGTCATCAGGCTAATTTGCAGCATTCAATCTATTGTATATGGCTTCCACTTCTTTTGAAATAAAAATAAAATCAAAGTATCAGTTTTATATTGTATTATCGCATGACATGTTTCAGCTCAATAAGAGTCATTATCGTATGCAAATAAAGAATAAAACAAAAACACAAAGTTGAATTGATAAATAAATATAAAATTGATACCTTCATTGAATTTTCATTTCAATACATATTTTTTCATTTCAACATACATACTTATGAAAATAAATAAATCTCTCGTCTTGTAATTCAGGACTTTTCCAGAAGTGGTCCCAAATTTAAGGTCAACATAACTTCTCAATCGTTCACTTTATCTTCCTGTCTTCTCCTCTTCTTTCCTTTCTTTTCCTCAAACATTTCTTTCTTCCTCTTACTACAGAACTCGTCTCCTCTTTCTCTTTATTCCATACATAAATTTTCATTTCAACAGTCCAATAATATTCACTGTTGCTTGGTAAAGGTAGGCGCACACAGATCGTCATCGGACGGACGGCACGCATCGGACGATTAGATTTGATGCATTGTTTTCAATTGGAGTGCGCATGCCTATACGATGCGGATAGGTATGCGCACTCCAATTGAAAACTATGCATCAAATCTAATCGTCCGATGCGTGCCGTCCGTCCGATGACGATCTGTGTGCGCCTACCTTAAGGAGTAAAACAATATTGAAATAAACAAGTATTACTACTGTAAAATAGGTTTATTATAGAATCCATTTCAAAGTTTTCAACACAAAATTAAATATATTAATTTATTATTATCATACATTACCATTCATCGGCAGTTATTGCAGCCACTTGTACAAAGATAAAAATTAGAGAATACTTTTTATGTACAATTTTATAATACACAGTACTTACAAATTGTACAAATCACTATATATAAATAGTATTTTCACCAAGTTATTATTTTAGAATTCACAAACAGAACATCATAATATCTTATACAAAACATTTGTATATATAGCAAGCAATGTGTGTTGTATATATTATAAACTATGTCAACAGATTAGAAAAAGAAAATCTCCCTCCCCTAATGCATTACACCCAGGTCACTTGAAGTGTTATGTTGATGAGATCAATTCCAACTCAAAAATCCAACGCCCAAGTAAACCTGTCAACATAAAATCATCATTATTAATTTATATGTAAATTCAAAGGTTGACATAAGTTCATCAAATATAAATATCATCAATCACCAAGTCATAACAATATGATTTTCTGTTTATACTGGCACGGTTTTACGATTCAAAAGTAGCTTCGTTTTTGAGATACTTCATTAAATTGTACTACACAACAATAGTTATCGGGAAATAACTACAGTATTTTACGTTCAACTTTATAAAAAAATCATAACACCACAACATAACCTTCCGGTAGTCGCGCCCTACACAATCACACGAGCAGTCGCGTGTTGTATTTATAACAACATCCAATTTACCAAATATTATGTACTCTGTTTACTGTCAAAACATATTAATCAATTGTCTTTCATCTTCTTCTTTGATTATTTTACGCCTATGAACATTTGGATGATTACCATTTCATAGCTCAATAAGGTACATCAAGCAAAGCCATCAATTCTGAGTTATTGGTTCGTTTAAAGTCCCCGTATACAGTCTTTCCCTATCTTCTGCACAGTGCGACTTATGCACTGTCTCGACTAAATGGCATCTAAAGACTGAATCATTGCTCGGTTGATACTGCAACTCAGTGGTGTGATAGGGGGAAAGTTTAGGAATGTATAGGTGACTAATTCACTGACACCACCCCATTCAATAGTTTTGTGCAGCAAAAAACTGACACTGTTGTACTTTTTACAACAGCGCGACAGCCGGAAGGTTAAAAGCTTAACTTGTTTAGAAAAGGGAAGAGCGAAAATGTTGAATCAAGTTTAGTGTAGAATTTGTATTTTTGTGTTTTTAATTACAGAGTAGTGTTTAGTTTGTAGTCTGTTAATTCTCTGTTGACTTATACATGAGTATGGCGAGGTCCACGTTATAATGGCAGTGGAGAAAGATAGTAGAACAGCGTTGCTGATTCTCTGGCTTGTCACTACCTTTTATAGAGGAAAGCTGATACCGGTATGTCTGCTATGATATCATGATATCAACTGCTCATTCTTGTCTAAAATAATCAATTACACAGGGTGATTCTTAATTATGGTAAAATTAATTTAATACGTGATAGTAGAGGTAAAAATAAGAAGAAAGTTCGTATAAACATGTATCCATAAACGCTCCATTAGCGAGCTATACAGGGTGAAAGATTTCGCCCGGAATTCAGTTCATATGGTGAAATACACCGATGCTGAATTGTTTGGGGACTAGTTTTTGAAAAACTTATGACGGATTCATATGAGAAAATATCTGAAAAATTGAATAGATCTAGTCTGGAAGCTGTAGTGTGAGAAGTTTTTGAGAAAAAAGTTGAAATATGCAAAAAATCGAAGTAGAAAAACACAGACCTCTACGTTGATGCCCAATAACTTTCTTTAATGACCAGTAAACAAATAATTTTTCGCAATAAAAATTGTAGAGAATTTAATTCTGAAAAGAATTATGTAAGCTGTGTAAACTAAATTTAAATAAGAGTTAAATAAAATGTATTCTTATGTAGTACATTACACCACAAAAATTTGCTGTTTTTGTGTAGTTGAGAAGTTGATATTGTGGTAATTATTCATATTGAATGAAAAAGACTAAGAAATTGTCAAAAAACCACTGATTTTAGTCAGATCAAAATCAGTGGTTTTTTGACAATTTCTTAGTTTTTTTTTCATTCAATTTGCTGTTTTATGAGGAAAGAACTAAATTTGAGATTTTTGCATATTTCAACTTTTTCTCAAAAACTACTCACACTACAGCTTCCAGACTAGTTTTATTCAATTTTTCAGATAATTTTCCATATGAATCCAGCATAAGTTTTTCAAGAACTAGTCTCCAAACAATTCAGCATCGGTGTATTTAATTATAGGAACTGAATTACGGGCGAAATCTTTCATCCTGTATAGCTCGGTAATGAAGCGTTTATGGATACATGTTTATACGAACTTCCTTCTTATTTTTACCTCTACTATCACGTATTAAATTATTTTACCATAATTAAAAATTATCCTGTATTTTATGCGTCAAGAAAATATATTTTTCAATCATTGATTGATACATTTTCATGATCGAGATTAATTATTTTGCATATTAATTACATTTCTTCTTTGTGGAAAAACGGTATTGCATAGATAGAAAAGGATGGCGCTCCCTGCTTTGTCGAATGATGGACAAGGATAGCAACACCAATGTTATTAAATACTGCGTTCAGTGTGAACAGCTACATGCAAGTCACAACGTATTTCAATGGCACTTTCAGATTTTGTTTTTCGGCTAATACATGACAAATTATATTTATAGTTTATTATATTATATTATTATATTATATTATAGTTATATTTATGACTGCACTTGCAAATACACGCATTAAATGTGATCACACCCTTACGTTAACCTCACTAAATTAAATTAGCATGGATGAACATTTTTACGGCAATGGAACTAATACTCACCGACAAACCAGGCCGTTATACCTTGGCCGCCTTGAGGTAGTTGGCGGTGAGGCCTGCCTGAATGTGTCGCATGTGCACTCCGACACAGTTCTCGAACACCATCCGGTTGGCAGCCGACAGCTTGCCTCTGATCTCGTCCATTGATCGTGTCAACACCTCCACCTCGTATGCGCACCGCTCCGACTCCGACAAGCTCTGCAAACGACAAAGTGGGACACGATAAGTGACACGTGCGATGTGGGACTACGATAAAATCACCCAAAGACAAACCGATACCTTATTTCAAATTCAAAATAATTTGTTGAAAACATTTGAAACATAGTTGACATTATGATCTGACTTGGAATGGCAGATCATTTGGGAAGACAGTCAAGGGTCATAGTGGATTAAGGTAGTGTATTTGTTAGTTTATTTTTTATAGTTTTCTGGAGACTTATAAAAATATAAGAAATTGTGAACTTTTTGTGTAGTTGAGAAGTTGATATTGTGGTAATTATTCATATTAAATGAAAAAGACCCAGAAATTGTCAAAAAGCCACAGATTTATTAATACTAGAAAGACCGGTTTCGGTTATTACACCATTGTCACATCCTTTTTCATGCAGAAAGATTAAGTAAAAAATAATAATTACACAAAGAATAAAAGGTTCAATTTTATTCAATATTTTTAGGAGTAAATCTAACATTTTCACCATAACATTTGAATTGCAATTAAAAGGTACAAACTTGTTTCTCTTAAAATAGTAAAGAAGTAAAACTACAGTTAAATTCGACTCAATTTTAGATTCCCCAGCACCCTAGAGACAGGGGCTTCTTCCGAAGCACTCTGATAAACTTCATCAGAGATAGAGAGGAGTTGATCAGAGATTGAATTCGGTGTAATAACCGAAACCGGTCTTTCTAGTATCAATAAATCTGTGGTTTTTTGACAATTTCTTAGTCTTTTTCATTTAAATTGTGAAAACATAATTATCAAATATCAGACTTGACAAGCATCACCAATAGTCCGGGAGATATTAATTTTTACACGGCTCTATCTCGAAGACATGAGTAGATGCCACCATCAGACCACCTCGAGCCCCTGTGCACCTGACAAGTCTCATCACAGCATGGGCCCGAGGGGGATCCAGCACCCTAGAGACGGGGGGCTTCGTCCGAAGCACTCTAATCTCTCTCGAAGACAGAGAGGCCCGATGCTCTTTCCTTCACTAATCACTCCCACTACCTCACGGCATTCTCCCCACCAGTGGCGGCGCTTGACCTGAACAGTTGGGTGAGCCAGTGGTGGCAATTGTTGGGGTGTGGATGGAAAGGGAGGGGTGCTTTATAAAGCATATTCAAGTTTACAAGTTGTTACACAGGTAGACTATAAACTAAACTTTAGTTACACTGAACTAAACTTAGTTACTTTATAATTATCACTGATAATTATATGGCCCAATGGCGTTGGGTGGTTACCTTGACTTGCAGCATTAGCGCTGTGAGGTCGGTGATGAGGTCTATGATGGTGGCGTCCTTGGAGTTGGGTGGTGCCAGCTCGGTGTGGTAGCGGGACACCATCTCCCGCGCATCTATCAGGCTGCGCTCCTTCAGGTGCACCGGTGTCAGAATCGACACCACGTCCATTTCAGGATTGATCTAAACACAACAAATAGCTTACAATAGGTCCTGCTTATGGTACAAATGTATAGACGGTTCAGTTCAAGAAAAAGGTTGAATTGCAGCGGCTTGAGGAGGAATGTGTACAACGCATGCGCTTTGTTTCTCTCGCAATCTGCTTTGCACTTAGGCATCAGTTTGGAAACCACGAGTTTATGAACTTTAAGGGCCGGTTTCCGAGCTCGGGATTTAGGTAAGTTCTAGACTTTAAACAGCTGGAGTCAGAAAATTGGCTTTCCAAAAACGGGGCGTAGACGCAGTAAATGGTTGCAGCAAAATAAATCTTTATTTTCTCATTTCTATAATTGGAAACGTTTTTCCTTGACGAAATGAAACAATCCTAAATAATTCAAAATAGCTGAAACTTCACACTATTTTCTATTAATTTTATTTTGTGTTCAATTTTCTAGTTTTTTGAAATTTAATTTAAACCTGACTTTGACTTTGACTACGACTACGCCCGGTTTCGGAAAGCCAATTTTCTGACTCCAGCTGTTTAAAGTCTAGAACTTGGCTAAATCCCGAGCTCGAAAACCGGCCCTAAGAGCTTGTTCACATGACAGCGATTTACGCTCGGTTGTCGCTCGATTGGCAAATCGCTCGGTTTGCCAGCCTCGTACACATGACAGCGATTCATGAGCGGTTTGCGCTCGGTTATGATAAATATTACTAGGTACAACATCTATGTACTTGATCACTAAGTTACTCTTAAACATATATTACTGCTCTGATCGAAACCGCTCGGTTGACTGAAGACATGTGTACGCTCTCATGCCTGCTCTAGTATATCGAGCCGCACGACAACCGAGCGGTTGGACTGGAGACTACAACCGCCGCGATTCGCCGGCGACTACTAAAACCGAGCGATGCATGTGTACGGCACCATGTGTTTCCCTATACCTGGCAATCGCTCGGTTTGTCAACCGCGCGACAACCGAGCGGTTATTGTCTGAGACTACAACCGCCGCGATTCACCGGCGACTACTAAAGCCGAGCGATGCATGTGTACGGCACCATGTGTTTCCCTATACCTGGCAATCGCTCGGTTTGTCAACCGCGCGACAACCGAACGTAAATCGCTGTCATGTGAACAGGCTCTTAGTCATTAACGTAAAATTTCACATGCACCGTACGACTGTACAGCAGGAAACTGGAACGTTAGACAGTCACTTCCGATTGAGTTGTTTGTGAGTACTTGCAGGTCAGCTGTTAAGCTGATTTCATACCGCTGTAGCGTAGCTTGAAATATGTCTTCGAAAGATGTAGCTGTCGTATCTCCCTACGTTAAATCTACGGGATGCTGGTGCGAAATGATTAATTAACTTATTGAATGTAAAAGACTAAGAAATTGTCAAAAAACCACTGATTTTTGACAATTTCTTAGTCTTTTTCATTCAATATGAATAATTACCACAATATCAACTTCTCAACTACACAAAAAGTGATTGATTAACATTGGGAGATACGTCGACTACATCTTCCGAATCTTAGACCAGTTATAGAATAGACACGCCCCATTGTATATTCATACTGAAAGTCGATGAAGCCAAAATCTACTAACATATAAGATAAGATAAGATAAGATATTTATTGACAATTAACTTATAATTAACTTATCATATCGCCCCATCGTGACGTCATCATCGTATAGAAAACTTTTCTGTAGAGTTTGTTTACATTGTTTTCCTTAGCAGATTGTGTCTATTTCAGAGGGAGCGCAGCGGAAGTTTACCATTTTCATAAATAATAATTTACTCCCATCTGAAATAGACACAATCTGAAAGTTTTCTATCGGATGCTGACGTCAAGATGGGGCGATATGGCAGTAGATGTTGGCTTCAGAGGCTAGACTTCCCAGCGTGTCTATTCTATAACTGGTCTGAGTTCCGAATACATATTTCTAGCTACGCTACGGCGGTGTGAAATAGGCTTTACAGAACTATACTACTAACCTACTATAGAAGACCTACTCTGAAGTTCTTAATACAAAGGATTGATAACTTTAATTTGAATAGAACAAGAATATGATCGTAGCCACAGCATTCATTCATTCATTTATTTTCAAAGGCAACTACGAGTATTTTAAGTCTAGGTGATAAAGAGGGGATGAATGGCAATGCCACACAAACGCTTCCATTTTTAAATTTTCAATTTCATTTTTTGCCAATTAGAATATTCAAAAATTACTGAATATTAAAATTTGTGATTGTTCAATGAATTGATTGATTGAGTACTTTATTCATGTAGATTACAATATATACTGGCTTATACATAGCTTACAATACAGCAAAATTATAGATAAATTTACAAAATATAAATTAAGAAAATAATTATTGAGCTGTATATGATATGAAAAAAGCAATTTGTATAGTATTGTTATGCATCTACATTAATTGGCGGAGTTTTGGACATATCAATGTCCATTCTTCGGAAAGAATATTCGAAGTATCCTTCCCACTAACTCTCTACCAAAATGAGAGAGATGATGAAATAAATGAATGAGATATGATGAAATTAATAGAAAGCGGTGATAAACGGAATTGGAAACTATTTCAATTCAGAGATTCATTTGTCAACATAATCACAATCAAGACAATTCAGAACCTTTAAAACCTAAATGAACAGAACCTTTCAGGTTGTGTTAATACACTAGAGAATAGACAATTTGAAATCTTGCAGATCTGAGGCACTCCCAAAAATACATTTAGTCTAAAAATGTTGTGCTTTAATAAACTAACCTATGGAAAGGGTACTTTATGGCTTCTATTCAATTTCAATAGTAAGTTAAATTGAAGTGCACTGACCTCTTGGCAATATAGCTGTACATCGTTGAGCATAGTTTTGAGATTGTCATTAATGAACTCAAGTTCAATGACGAGCTGAGCATACTGTTTCTGAAAGTCACTCGGGATCGGCTCGTTGAACGAGGTCTTACGCTCGTACGTGTCGTTCATCTCCCGTAGCTGGTCCACTCGGATCCGCTTGATGTTCAGGATGTTGTTTAGTCTCACCTGAAATTGAAAACATTAAACATTCAGCTATCACGGTTTCATTGGTGAAGGTTTATTTAATAATTTGCCTGCCTAGGTATAGTTTATAGGATAGGTAAAGAATAATAAATTATTATTATATCTATATAAATATATCGCGAGTTCAATTTACAGCTCAAGCCGTCTCTCGCATCCCACATGCCATCTCACTCTATCCATCCAATCTCCCTCTGCTAAATTCCTCACGCGCATGTCACTCTTCACTTGCTTCATCCAAGTTTCAGGTGGTCTTCCCCTCTTCCTTCTTCCTCGTGGATTCCAATTCAATATCCTTTTGGGCCACCGATATTATTATTATTAGATATTATTATATCTATGAAATGAACGAGGAGAGTGGAGGAAGAGCCACAACAGAGAACTTCGAAACCTTTATAGGGAGCCAGATGTAGTATGCGAGTTCAAGTGTAGAAGGATCAGATGGGCTGGGCATGGTTTGAGAAGAAAAGAGGACAGCAATCTCAATCAAGTGTTGGAAAGAAATCCAGAAGGAGGCCGATATGGAGAGAATTGGAGCAACCGAGGAGGACGCGGAGAATCGAGAGAGGTGGAGGGGCATTGTTGGTGCGGCTAAATATCTACTTAGATATGTATGACAGTAAGTAAGTAAGGTATAGTTTACCTATATTTTCTAAAGGCACATTTACACAATCAAATGAAGTATCAAGCCTTTGATGGAATATTGATCGAGTTGTATGAAGCGAAAAGCTTGTATAGTAAGTTTTAACTTGTCATAAATTTTAGGAGTGCTGCTTCCTTGTATGTTGCAGTTTTATAAATGACGAGTGGGAAAATAAATAAAGAAATCACCCCCTCCAATGCTACCCTAGTATGAAGGATAGTTTCAACAATTGAAAATGAGATGGTTTCCCAACTCTAAATTTTGGTAGGATCACTCAAGTAATAGCCTACTTTTCTTGGTGTAAAAGCAAGATGAACTTCTGAGCTTTTTGACTAGTATGGGTATTTTGACTTATCACTATTTACAGTGATCATATTTCAAAGCACTTTTTTTCGTATATTCTTCATAATGGAAATATATTTGCAATTTTGCTGGGTGTGTTTAAATGAAAATTGTCCAACCTAGCCCAGATCTCCCTTGTCCTTTAATCAACTTCTCCCTAGCCCTAAACTTAACCTTCCGGAAGTCGCGCCCTACTCAATCACACGAGCATTCGCGTGTTGTAATTTTCACAACATCCTATTTTCTATGTATTATGTACTCTGTTTACTGTCAAAACATATTAATTAATTGCATATTAATATTTCCATCTCACTGGGTTATTTTACGTCTATGAACATTTGCATGATTACCTTTTCGTAGCCCAATAACGTACACCAAGCAAAGCCAACAATTCTGTGTTATTGGTTCGTTGGCAGTCTCTTTCCCTATCATATACACTACTTATACACTGTCGCGACTAAATGGCACCTAAAGACTAAACCATTGCTCGGTTGATACTGCAACTCAGTGGAGTGATTGGGAGAAAGTTTTGGAATGCATAGGTGACTCATTCACTGACACCACCCTATTCAGTAATTTTGTGCAGAAAAACTGACACTGTTGTACTTTTTTACAACAGCGCGACTGCCGGAAGGTTAATCCAAACATAAACTCATTTAATGCCCCCATTTGCATTTTTAGCCGGCTTCTATGAAGTCTGGCTTCTATGAAACAACAAAAGTATTCAAACTCATAAAACTGTTCTAAAACAAAACAAAAATTAAATGTAAATTGAAAAACAAAATTGCTGTCAATAAAACTACTAGTAGATCTGTGAACAGTAGACCTCGCGCTCAGTAAGTTACATTGACCTGTTGTCATGTTTTCTCAAAAATATTAATAAATAGTTTGTTTATCAATTTAAAATGTCTAGAAAAAATCCTAAATAAACATAGAGCTTTCTGTCCTATCGTACCGTGACGTGTCGTCCCGGAATGTGTGAGCGCTGTTATCAGGTCTGGCTGCCGTCGATACGCCAATCCAATTAACCCATCAGAGAACATTCTGTGTTGTCGTGTTGGCGAAAAATCGGTGTGTTGAAATTAACAAAATAAACTACAATAATGCTGATTTCATACAAACTTCATTTCTCACTTTTCATGGTTTTATAAAAATCAATTTCTTTTCAATAATATTTGTTGCAATTTTTTATCAGATTAAAAAAGAAAAATATAAAAAAAATTCTGTCAATAGCTCCAAACTAGAATCATGGCCTCAGCTTATGGAAAGACAAAGTTAGTAGACAACTGTCTACTAACGTTGATGGAAAGATACATTTTCAAGATGTTCGATGTTTTTGAACGGGTAGTATTATAGTCCACTAGACAGCTGATTTATGATGAATAATTCTAAAGTCTGATTTTTACGGTAATATTAGCGTTCATAGGAGACTCCTTTTCCTTTTGAATTATCCTTAAAATGCAGAATTTCAAAAAACCGTATGTATACGTCGACGCGAAATTCAAAAAGGAACATACCTGTCAAATTTTATGAAAATCTATTGCTGCGTCTCGCTGTAAATGCGGAACATGAATACAAAAATCTGGTGTGGTACACTCACAAAACTTTCCTTGCTCATATTTGAAACTACGATCAATCTTTTGTATATGTGTATAAATAATTGTTTTCAGAGTACTTTTTTCCTTTGTGTAAATTGTGAAATTCGATATTTTTTTTTTTAGTCGTCATTTTTTTAAAGTCGTCAAAACAACTGTTCTACAGATGAAATATCTCGACTATGTGTTCTTTTTATGAACTGCTCTACCTACCTACCTCATGCACGAGAAGGAGGTTACAAAGTCCATTTCTCAAGGATGGGGTGGACCCCCATTAGTTTCCCAGAAAGGAGTCTCATGCCAGTTAATAGATAGAGCTGATAAATAACTATACAGAGTTTGAATTTGAAAAAAATCGGTCAAGTTATTTTGAGAAAATCGTGAAAAACATGGTTTTTTTAGTAATCATCCGCCATTTTTCTCAAGTATATTATGGAGCTCATGCAATTTTCTCAGAAATGAGACTCATGTCAGTTGATAGGGCTTATAAATAGCTATCCATGGTATGAATTTAAAGAAAATCGTTAGAGCCGTTTTTGAGAAAACCGTGAATAACATGGTTTTTTAGTGATTATCCGCCGTTTTTCAAAAGAATATTACGGAGCTCCTGCAATTTTCCCAGAAATGAGACTCATGTCAGTTGATAGGGCTTATAAATAGCTATCCATGGTATAAATTTGAAGAAAATCGTTAGAGCCGTTTTCGAGAAAACAGTGAAAAACATGGTTTTTTTAGTAATTATCCACCATTTTTTCCGCCATTTTGAATTCAATTTTATTGAATTTCTTATTGTCAGATCCTCATGGTATTAGGACCTTAAGTTTAAAATTTCAAGTCGATCGGTTGATTAGGAATGGAGTTATCGTGTCCACACACACACACACACACACACACCAACACCCAAAAATCATGTTTTTGGACTCAGGGGACCTTGAAACGTATAGAAAACTTGAAATTAGGGTACCTTAATTTTTTTTGGAAAGCAATACTTTCCTTACCTATGTAGAAGGGCAAGGAAAGTAAAAATATAAACATAAAGAGAAATGCAAAACAGTCGACTTGAATCTTGACCTCACTTCGCTCGGTCAATTAAGTAACGCTGAGACAAACTCAAGTAACTGACACGAGTAAGTTTATTTTATAGTTTCAAAAATTAAATTGAAAAACTCACAATCTTCTCTAGTATCTTGACCGGGTAGTCCCCAATCTTGTGATCCTCGCCGATCGGATAGAGCGTCATCTGCCGCTGGCCTCCCGTGCCAGCATGGGCGGCCGAAGTGAGACTGCTGGCGTCGTTCAGCGTCAGCTTGGGGTAGACTGGCTTCAAGGCGCTGCCCCCCAGACCCCCCGCACCGCCACCCAGCGCTGTCAATCCCCCCGCCACGCCGCTCGACGGACGCGGACGGAACATCGCCACGTACGACGCTATCGATATCGTTTCCGGAGGATCGTTGGAATAGAAAACAACATTTTTCCTCCACCTACAGTTTTATAAAAACTGCAAATAAAATAATTTTTAAAAACGTGCGTGACCAAACAATGTGTTACAACATAATCCAAAAAGTAAACAACTGGGCTGCGCTATCTGTCGGCAAAAGTTGTAGCAACAATAGCCGCCACAACTACAACTATGATGAAGTTGTTCCCGTTTCAAATTTGATTAGTTAATGAGGAATATTCGTTGGCTGGTATTTTGAATAACATGGAATATAAAAATATTTATACATTTTTTGGTATAGTGATATGAAGTTTGTAATAATTTTAGTATACAAACATAAATTTCGCATATTGATCAAATGTCTGGTTGAGGTATTGAATTTAGTTGGTTTAATGACTAATCTATATGCTTCCTCATCTGAGCTTAGACTTTCTAACCTATTTCAAATAATGTACGTTTTTAAAATGAAGATGCTTCCCATGTTATTTAAATGGAGTTACTTTTACGCTCTAGGGAGTTTTCCTGTTTTTTCCTCCCGAGAGCGAAAAAGTGACACTTTAGTATTATGTCCCAGGGAGTAAAGTAAGCACTTTAGACAGGAGGTGGAGGAAAAAGAAATTCAGTCGAAACATGTTGTGCTTCAATAAACTAACCTATGGAAAGGGTACTTTATGGTTTCTATTCCATTTCAATAGTAAGTTGAATTGAAGTGCACTGACCTCTTGGCAATATAGCTGTACATCGTTGAGCATAGTTTTGAGATTGTCATTGATGAACTCAAGTTCAATGACGAGCTGAGCATACTGCTTCTGAAAGTCACTCGGGATCGGCTCGTTGAACGAGGTTTTACGCTCGTACGTGTCGTTCATCTCCCGCAGCTGGTCCACTCGGATCCGCTTGATGTTCAGGATGTTGTTTAGTCTCACCTGAAATTGAAAACATTAAACATTCAGTTATCACGGTTTCATTGGTGAAGGTTTATTTAATAATTTGCCTGCCTAGGTATAGTTTATAGGATAGGTAAAGAATAATAAATTATTATTATATCTATATAAATATATCGCGAGTTCAATTTACAGCTCAAGCCGTCTCTCACATCCCACATGCCATCTCACTCTATCCATCCAATCTCCCTCTGCTAAATTCCTCTCGCGCATGTCACTCTTCACTTGCTTCATCCAAGTTTCAGGTGGTCTTCCCCTCTTCCTTCTTCCTGGATTCCAATTCAATATCCTTTTGGGCCACCGATATTACTAACGTTGATTGAAAGATACATTTTCAAGATGTTCGATGTTTTTGAACGGGTAGTATTATAGTCCACTAGGCAGCTGATTTATGATGAATAATTTTATTCTAAAGTCTGATTTTTACGGTAATATTAGCGTTCAAAGGAAACTCCTTTTCCTTTTGAATTATCCTTAAAATGCAGAATTTCAAAAAATCCACTAGACAGCTGATTTATGATGAATAATTCTAAAGTCTAATTTTTACGGTAATATTAGCGTTCAAAGGAGACTCCTTTTCCTTGTAACTGACACAAGTAAGTTTATTTTATGGTTTCAAAAATAAAATAGAAAAACTCACAATTTTCTCGAGTATCTTGACCGGGTAGTCCCCAATCTTGTGATCCTCGCCGATCGGATAGAGCGTCATCTGCCGCTGGCCTCCCGTGCCAGCATGGGCGGCCGAAGTGAGACTGCTGGCGTCGTTCAGCGTCAGCTTGGGGTAGACTGGCTTCAAGGCGCTGCCCCCCAGACCCCCCGCACCGCCACCCAGCGCTGTCAATCCCCCCGCCACGCCGCTCGACGGACGCGGACGGAACATCGCCACGTACGACGCTATCGATATCGTTTCCGGAGGATCGTTGGACTAAAAAACAAACAAACATTTTTTGCAAAAATAAAATATATACCGATCAACATAATGATTTGAAACAGAGATTATAAATTTATAATCAATTTCGTATTATTCACTTATGTGGAATCTACAGAAATAGATTGATGCATCAAAACGATTTAAGTACGTTTGATTAAAGCATCTTCTGTTTTTATTCAGATAAGCATATCAAACATGAGTATAATTTGTGGTTTTAAGTGAAATTTTTTAATATTTCTTGTGATTGTGAAGGAAGATTTTTGTTTGGATTTGTATTTTGAAATTAATGAATCTGATAAATTCAAAATTGTAGTAGATACATTCTTTAGGACTCAAAATAGTGTGTGAATCATTTGTTTGTTTGTTTTTAAAGCTTCCCAGAGACTCTAATCAGAGTATAGGAATTGTCAAAAATTTATAATACATATATAGTATTACAAAAAAAATTAATAAAATAAAATCACACAAAGGAACCCTCTCTACACACAAACTCTTCTGTGGTATAGAATACTCCTACAATCAAAAAACTTTCTAACTCCTTCTCAAAAATATCGACATCTTCACAATTTTTCAAGTGAGTAGGAAGCTTTCTAATAAATTTAAGGCCCATATATGTAGGTTTTTTCTCAAAAAGAGCTGTTCTGTGATACAGTGAAGCATAGTCTCCTCTATTTCTAGTATTGTATCCATGCGAATCAGCATTTCTAGTCATTTACATAACCTCTAGACTGTGTATTCAAATTAAGGTTTAAAGCAGTTTTGGGCGAATGCCTCTTGTTTTTACCTGCATTGTATCTATTGTCTATGAATAAATGAATGAAATTGATACTATTCATCAGTCTTTTCCTGGTTTGTCAAACCTAAAGCTGCGTTTAGGCTACACCAAAATTGCCAACAAAACGCTGTTTAGAAATATTTTTCTACAAAAAAGTTGTCAAATTTTTGTAAAAAAGCTGCTGTTCTCAAATTTACAGCAATAAAAGCTTCAACATGGAACTGTTCATCAGTCTTTTCCTGGTTTGTAAAAAAATAAATACAGATCGACGACATGTGTATTATTAAAAACAGAGATTATAAATTTAGGATCAATTTTGTATTATTCACTCATGTGAAATCTACAGAAATGGAAGGTTGCGTCTACACTGTAAACGGAGGGGTTGTTTTTACTCTTCTATAATATTTGCTGAAATTATACCACTAAACTTATGTTTGAATCCTTGATTGGTTGGGAGCTTTTAGTGGATTCGTTCATTCAAATGCACAGATTATCATCATTATTCGATTTTCATCTATTCTAGCAGCTATAGTAACTGTGAGCCAGGATCTTCAATGAAAAATACTTGTAAAATTCAACCTCAGGTTTATTGAACTCATTAACGAATCAATAGAAATCATGTCAAATTTTCAAACAGAGCTACTCAGTAACTGATTCAGAAAAGAAGGTATATTCAATTTCAATCTATACATTTTGGGAACCTGCTAAATTGCTGCAACTAAATTCGGGCCTCAGTCATTCTATGTAACTAAAATTTTTGAGCTATATAAAGGTGCGTACAGACTTTCGCTCTGCTCCGCAACCGAACGTCACTCGAGCAGAGCGATTGATGATCGACCGGGGAGCAAGAGTGGAAGCGAGAAGAGCTAACATCTCCCGTAACGTTCATGATCGGTGCGACTGCAGATCGGGGGCGGAGCGATTGCAGAGCGATGGCAGAACGAGGGCGGAGCTTACGCGGAGCGGGTTGGAGGCGCGTATATCTGTACGCAGCTTTAGAAAACAACAAAAGTTGGGCACTCACCATTTCCTTAATTTAAATTTTGACTCTTTAGAAACACTCACATATGATTTAAGAAGACTCACTACACTTTAATCAGATTCACCCACGCAATTAATCTCCTAATTCTACTTCTACTAATTTTATCGGTTTCTTCTGCAAACTAGATAAAAATTGATGATAATATAACGAGAGCTTGTCAATTTGTCCCTCTGAATGGAAAACAGATCCATTCAGAGGACCGAGGATCGCTCACCGTTACATGTTTTCCCCGGTTACGTCTCAATTCGAACTGTGGCCTTTTTTACTGAAAATTATTCCCCCTCCACGAGCATTGAGCATAACTTCCAGTGGAAAAGCCAAAGCTGCAAAAAGGTCAATGCTCGTACAATCTTCAAATATAGTGGCTTTTTCGGCATGAAATTGAAACAGTATTTGAAAAATGCACGAAAATTGCTTCAATTCGACAACTAAGAAACAAGTTAGCAAATTCAAACAAGACAGAGTCAATTCTCACACTAAAAACGCAGGGTTCAACATACGGTAGAAATCAAAGTTCATTCCAGTTCAAAAACCTGAAAAATAATATAATATACACAGAAACAACTACAATATTACCCTCCCAATATTCACACTATTAAAACACGATTCAAGTAAGTCAAGTTTGAAGCATCTGTTTTATTCAGATAAGAGTTTCAAAATGGAACTACTGTTCATCAGCCTTTTCCTGGTTTGTCAAACCTAAAGCTGCGTTTAGGCTACACCAAAATTGCCAACAAAACGCTGTTTAGAAATATTTTCTATAAAAAAGTCGCCAACTTTTTGCAAAAAAGCTCAAATGTACAGCAATAAAAGTTGAGCCAATTTTGAAAAAACTTTCCATAAATAAATTTTATTTCATTAGATTCCTGAGGTTGTTTGCTTACGGCTGTAATTCATTGAATTCTCTTCTTTACTACATGAAATATATCTCTCTACCCGGAGACATTTATTTTTTTGATGAGGGTGATGATGCCCACATGAGCTCCAGGCTTGTGCGTGGATGATGAGGCGAATGATAATGCGAGATGAATGGACCTACAGTTTTAGGTAAGTTCCAAACCACAGGTAGGCTATTTATTTGTTTTTTATTTCACACTTACAATATTTTTTCCATTTTTTACCAAGAGCGTAGTCGGCGTGGACTCGTTTAGGGGAACATTTAATTGGCAACTTTCTCAGTGTTTCCCACATTGTGTGGGAAACAGCAGTAACTCAATTCTTGTTTTTTCATTTCCAAAAGTTGAGAACACGTTGCTGTGCTTCTCAAGAAATTGGCAACAAGTTGCCGCAATTTATTGAAACCTCAGTTAACAACTATGGTGTAAACACGACTTAATTTTCTTCATACCAAATGTCAAATCTACTGTCAACACGACAGTTTGGCATGGTCATGTAAAGGTGCGTACAGATATACGCGCCGCGAACATGAGTAATTCACTTTTAATCAGCTGATTATATCTGTATTTTTACAGAAACGGTAAGATACAGATAAAAAAAATGATAATGCGAGATGAATGGACCTACAGTTTTAGATAAGTTCCAAACCACCAGTATTTATTCATTTTTTATTTCACACTTAAAATATTTATAATAAAAAGCTTGGCATCAGCTGATTAAAAGTGAATTGCTCATGTTCGCGGCGCGTAAATCTGTACGCACCTTAACACTGCCTATACATTTGTACGAGTGAATCTGGCTTAATATACACTAAACCAAAGACCTTAAAGATGCATAGAGTCACATGCAGCGCTAGTGTCGTACTTGGAATTGAAATCGGCCATTGAGGGAGCAACCTATAAGATTATTACATACCAAAGCCTTTTCAATCTATAATATTACAAACATATATCTCGTATATGGTGCATGCTATTTGCAGATGACATCGTGCTCTGTGAACCTACCAAAGATCAGTTGGAAGAGAGGCTGGAAAGCTGGAGGAAGACTTTGGAGGAAAGGGGACTGAAAATTAGCCGATCAAAAACAGAGTAAATGGTATTGGGAAACAATGATGGGCTACCCTTACAGCTTAAAGAGAACCAACTCCAACCAGTTGCAAGTTTTAAGTACCTGGGTTCAAGTGTACAGAGAGATGGAGGGCTTCATGTGGAAATACAGCATAGAATAAATTGTGGATGGATGAACTGGAGAAAAATGAGTGGTGTTCTTTGTGATAAGAGAGTGAATTGTCAAATGAAGGGAAAAGTGTATAGATCAGTTGTGAGGCCAGCTATGCTGTATGGAACAGAAACATGGCCCATTTCAAAGAAACAGGAAGTGACTGAGATGAAAATGTTAAGATGGATGTGTGGGGTTACAAGAAGAGATAAAATAAGAAATGAATTGATCAGAGGAACTGTAAAAGTTGGACCACTGGGAAAGAAAATGTAGGAGACAAGGATGAGGTGGTTTGGGCATGTACAGCGACGGGAGGAGGATTATGTTGGACGAAGAGTGCAGGATTTGGTTTTGGATGGTGTGAGAGGACGAGGTAGACCTAGGATGAGGTGAGGAGATAGAATAGCGGCTGACTTGCGGGAGAGTGGTTGGAGGAGAGAGCAAGCATTGGATAGGGCGTTGTGGAGAGGCAGACTAAGAGGAAGGAACGCCGACCCAATTTAAATGGGATAAGGCACAGCCAAAGAAGAAGAAGAAGAAGAAGATATCTCGTATATGAGATATAACTCGTGCTAAAATACACCAATGGCGGCCTTCAATTTCAAGTAAGAGCTATCATTGGGAAGGCATAGGCATTGTGGGTCTATATCTCTTCAAGGTCTTTGGACTAAGCATACCATTGCCGTAATGGCATCTAAACTGTATCATAGATAGGCCACCAATGGCGGCCTTCAATTTCAAGTAAGAGCTATCATTGGGAAGGCATAGGCATTGTGGGTCTATATCTCTTCAAGGTCTTTGGACTAAACATACCACTGCCGTAATGGCATCTAAACTGTATCATAGAGAAAAGATAGCCTAAGAAGATAACCCATGGTGTTGTGTATCAAGTAGAGATGATACTGTATCATATTGTGTTGATACTGTATCATTTTGTGGTAATACTGTATCATTCTGTGGTGATACTGTATCATTTATGGTGATACCAGAGAAAAGATAGCATAAGATCCTATGGCATAGGTCGTTTATGTTTCAAATTTCACTGTTAACTCAAGCCGGTAATCCTGGTAGTTTTAGTGAAATTACGTGACGCTGGTATTCTCTCATACTGTGTCATTCTTAAGGTGCGTACAGACTTTCGCTCTGCTCCGCAATCGAACGTCACTCGAGCAGATCGATTGATGATCCACCGGGGAGCAAGAGTGGAACGCGAGAAGAGCTAACATCTCCCGTAACGTTCATGATCGGAGCGATTGCGGAGCGAAGGCGGAGCGTGCGCGGAGTGTGTTGGAGGCGCATATATCTGTACGCACCTTTACACTCTCACCCCAACAAAACAGTAATAATTGATAGCAGTCGAGAGTTAACGGTTTTAGTTAGCAAAAGCTCGGTTGAAACTTGAAACATAAACGACATATACCATGGGATATCTTGTTATGCTATATTTTCTCTATGACATTTACAAGACTGAACTAAGGTTTGTGCAAAGCGTTTGTATATTTTTTATTCTTTGACACAAAATTCAGTTGACCCAAGAAAACAAAAACTAATAAAAAAATCTTCTTCAATTAAATGTACTAACCAGCACTTCGAAATCAGGCACGGAGTGTGTACCAAGCCCCTGTCGCTCAAAGGTGACTCGATACGTGTTGTTCGACGTGTCTACCGCGTCTATGCAGCCAGTGAAAATGCCATCCTGAAACATCAATCAATCAGTTCACAAAACAGGAAATATTTCGACAAAAGCATCAGTTTTGAATGTATCCTTATCATTAAAGCATCTCCACTTCAGGATCTGCATTACGATCCAATTACTACCCCTAAACCTAGCGCCGCAGTGCAGGATGGTTTCTTACAGCTTGGCGTTGTTGTCATTCGAGATGGGTGTCTGGCTTGGAAGTGTTTCGGCCGCATTGCAGGATGACTGTTAACGGTTGCCGGAAGATCAACAGCTGGATTTTTTCGTGATAGAGAAATTCTGATTGCAGATTCGTTCTCAGCGACCCCAAGTTTAGACTAAAGGCTCAGAATGTCAACAATGTTTTTAAATAATTAAAAATCATCATGAAAAGTCATTAATATGGTAGTACACCACCTTTCTGGTAACTTTTAACTGGTGACTGGAGTTATTATTGACACACAAAAATCAAAATAATCGTGAGAAAGAAAACTGCTGATGAACGCGAATAAGACCGCAACTCCATTGTTCTATTGTCTCGGCTGCTTGGCTGAGCCTGGCTGGAGGGATCAAATAACCGACTGGTTTGATCTTTCGTCTGTCCGCTAGGCGGAACTACGCCGACCATTGCTGGGTGGAAGATGTTACTGCGGCCGCTCGTATTCCCACCAACGCTGCTATTATTTGCTGTCTCAACGCCTAGTCCGATTCAGCCAAGCAACCAGCCTGTACTGTGGAGCTAGGTTAACTCCTAAATGTTAGGATGACATGAATGTTTATCATGCATGTCCTACCGTCAGCCTTAAGGTGTGTACAGATTTACGCGCCGCGAACATGAGCAATTCACTTTTATTCAGCTGATGCCAAGGTTTTTTATATCTGTATCTTACCGTTTCTGTAAAAATACAGATATATAGTCAGCTGATTAAAAGTGAATTGCTCATGTTCGCGGCGCGTATATCTGTACACACCTTACGGCTGACGGTAGGACATGCATGATAAACATTCATGTCATCCTAACAACAAAATGATAAACATTCATGTCATCATGTTCACACACACACACATGTTCATCATGCATGTTTTGTCACCAGCGAGAGACTTCTAACATAGAATAAACAACCAATATATTATTCCCAAACCTAATATTTTGATTTTTTACATTAATTCGATTAGGAAGATTGCAGTGTCTATTGAAAAACCCCTATTGTATTGAATTATTTTGTGGATTAATTTATGAGGAATAAATATCAATAAATAAACAACTGAAAAATCACAAATAATGATAGATAAATAATTTAACCTCAAATGGAGCAGCGAAAAAATAATAAACAACAAAAATCGGAGATACAAAAACGTAAATTCGAAAAATTGTTCTCGAAGCATTTCCCTGACGGATAGATTTAATTGACCGGGCGAAGTAAGGTCTAAGATTCAAGTCGACGGTTTGGCATTTCTCTTCATGTTTAAATGTTGCGCATTTACGGCGAAACGCGGTAATAGATTTTCATGAAATTTGACAGGTATGTTCCTTTTTTAATTGCGCGTCGACGTATATACAAGGTTTTTGGAAATTTTGCATTTCAAGGATAATATAAGAGGAAAAAGGAGCCTCCTTCATACGCCAATATTAGAATAAAAATCAGACTAAAGAATTTTTCATCATAATGATAGGTAGATAGATATATTTCTCGATCCATGAAACATCTATAGATGCATGAGATCACGTCAAAATATTAGAACACATACATAATAGAGTACTAGTCAAATTACTATGCCTTTATGGTTTCAATGGTTTTTATAGCATTACAGGTCTATGCTGGATTCAGGCAGCTGAAAAAACTCGTCAACATGATAGAAGGGGTTAGCGCAGAGCCACGTATGTAGAGTTTTTTGAACTCTATGGTTCTCATGTCTCTAAACTTGAGGGGTAATTTATTAAATAAACGTCTACCCATTATCAGATGGCTGGACCTTAGCCTTTCCAGACGGACAAAAGGAATGTTGATGTCATGACTATGTCGAGTATAATCCCATGAACGTTCGATCTACATTGGAGCGTTTCTCTACACTTATGAGTGTGAACAAGGCTACTGAATATATACAGATTCACTACCGTAAGAATGCCGAGCTCAACAAAAAGTGGCTTACAGTGGGCTATTCTATCGGCTCTACTCATTATTCTGATAGCTCTCTTCTGCATTATTAATACCTCTCCAATCCTAGTAGCATTACCCCAGAACACCAGACCATACCCTAGAACCGACTGGAACAGAGCAAAATATGAAGATTTTACATATTCAAAAGGCACACATGACATCAAACGCAGTAAGAGGAAGTTCACTCGAGACAACCTATCTAAAACCGTATCAATATGAGGAGCCCAAGACAGATCGTTATCCACCGTCAGTCCAAGAAATCTGGCCTTATTAGAAATCGAGGGGTCGCTCACATATGGTCTTAAACTGAAGACAACTGTCTGTATCTTGGCTTGCCGGGACCGACAGTTTAACGTGCCCATCCGATAGCACGAGAGTGATCTGGTTAAGAAAATTTTTTTGGTAATGAGAGGGTTCGAATATATACTATTGTATAGTAAGAGTGGGTGTGTGCGTACCTGTGGTTTGCGTAGCCTTGCCGTGACCTTGGAGCCAATAACGAGCTGCAGCGGTATCTCGTCGGGTAGCTCCTTGCAGCCAGCAAGATCGTTGCTTTTCCGCTGCTGCAACAGCCGAATTTTCGTTCGTTTCCGCTCAAGCTCTTTCCGTTCTTCGTCGAAGAATGCCTGCAATTTGTCACAGAAAAATTGCAATTCATCCGCCAAAAACACACGACAAAACTTCATAACAGACAAAATGAATACTTGGTCGATGATGAAAAATTGTAATATTGATTCTCCAGAAACACACAAAAATAACTAACTTACATTATTATACTCAATAGTAGAAAATAGTATTTGATAGAAACATTTCAATTTATTCGCCAAAAACACAATACAAAAACTTCATTTCAAAATATAATTCATTTATTGTATTATATCATGTATATTTTTGAATACGGCAATAGAATTATTCCAATTTCACTTTATAGTCCACGTTATAACGGCAGTGTTTGATCAGCAATGGTAATGCTATCCTTGTCTATCATTCAACAAAGCGGATAGCACTATCTCTTTCTCGCTTTGCCAGATCGTCTTTTAACAATGTAGAATTAATGATTAGTTAACAAAATATTTCATCTTAATTATGAAATTATATATGAAAAATATATTTTCTTGCTTAATAAAACATAATTGATTATTTTAAACGAGAATGAACAGCTAATATTACATCAATAGAGATGTATCAGCTACCGTCTATAGAAGGCATTTACGAGACAGAGGATCAGCAACGTTGTTTTACTATCTTTCTCCAAAGTAACTATCCTCAAATATAGTTACTATTGATATGTCAGGTCAATAATCTATTAGAAATCTAGAATGTCGGTGGATGTATTATAAGTTGGTTAATATTCAATGTGAAAAGTTATACTAATCCATTTTATAGAGTAATAACTATTATTTCTAAATTATAACTTACCTAATAGTAAAATTTCAAGCTTGACAAAAAATACCTGTGTGAATAATCTCAAGGATACTGATTTTGTATTATTAGGCCTATTATTATTATTATTAATTGGATTCTCGTTCAATTATAATAGAACTAATATTATCAGATGATGAGTTCATTGAACCTGGTTTATCTTACGCTTGATAGATAAGATTTTGATACAGAATTCTATAGTAAGATTCATATCAACCTATCAGCATTCTGATAGTTCTTCAGTGCTTCCCATTACACAAATGATAACTGGTTTAAGCAGGTTTCAGTAAAGCTACAATAAGACTCAAAATTCAAATGAAGATTATGTTACTATAAATAAATATTGTAGCTATCATTGATTTAAAAAAATTGGATAATTCACGTTGACAATATTCTCTGCATTGTCACTGCCTTCTAGTAACTATTTTACTCTAAAGAAATATTGTAGCTATGATTGATTTAAAATAATTAGATAATATAACGTAGACAATATTCTCTGCCTTGTCACTGCCTTCAATAGAAGATAACTTATATCTGATGTAATATACAAAGGGTCGGTTCCCGAGCTTGGGATTTAGCTAAGTTCCCGTTCACACTACACCCGGTTTCGGAATAGTATATTTCGCACCTAGGGCCGAAAATTAGACTTTTCAGGCTCGAAATCGGTTTTCAAGTCCGAGGCCGTAGGCGAGGACTACAATATATTTAAAAAAATAACAGCTGTTCTTTTTCACCAATCATGTAGTAGATTCTAGGCCTGCACTGCGACGTTGCAATATCGTAGGCCGGTGCCTTGTATTAGAGGTGGCTATGCCCTAACTGTTAATTCTTGTTAAAATCATTCATATTTTATTCGCCAAGAAATTATTTTTTCGATGATTTAATGATATATTTTCATAATTGAAATGGAATATTAGGTTATTATATTTCTACATTCTTAAAAACCAATCTGGCAACGTTGCAGAGCTAGAAAAGGATAGCGCTATCTTCTTTGACAAATGATAGACAGGGTTAGCATCACCAATGTTAATTAAATACTGCCATTATAACGTGGACCTCACTATATATGAACACTGTGAACTGAGAGACAGTTGAAAATGAATCTAACTAAAGAGATAAGATTTTTAATTATGAATTTGATTACCCGATGATAATAAAATAACCAGATAATAATAAAAATAGAAATCCAAGTACCGTTTTTAAAATTATTTATTCACAACATGTTTCGGCTATATGATACCATTATTTGTATTTTTTTGTATTGTTATCTTGTAATAGAGAGTTAAGTGTAAGAGAGGGCCGACTGCGCCCTAACTTCGCTCTCTAGGAAAATAAAGGCAGTCATTCAATTCAATTATCAAGTCTTGTCCTTGAAACATGTTGTCACTAAATAATTTTAAAAAGAGAAATGGATTTCTATTTTTATTTATATACAAGAATAGCCCTAAAGAAAAAAATACAATAAAATAACTAGTTTTGAAGAGTTGCTGATTAGTTGAAAGTGAATCGCGATGAGAATCTTGACACATCACATTGATTACCTGTAAACACAGTGAACTGAGTTGAAAGTGAACATTACTCGATAAAATAAAAACCCAAAATATCACTTAGTTTACCTGTGAACACCTCCTGGGTTTGCCCATCATACGTCGCATTCGACACCATTCTACCCGCGACAAAGTACGTGTCTTTAGCTCAGGAAACGTCTCTTTCAAGCAGATCGTAAAATCGTTGTCGCCTCCGAATAGTGTTCTGAAAATCGTAACACATAATTCAATAACACATAACATCAAACATAAACATAAGATCATTGTCGCCTCCGAATAGTATTCTGAAAAGCATAACACATAATTAAAAAAGCATAACACACCAATACAGTTAATTTCACAATACAGGAGGAACCCACAAACTTTAAACATAACACATCAATTCAATTAATTTTACAATATGGAAGTCCCACAATCTTGACCACATTTGGACCTAACACATATATTGGGCCATATGAATAAAGTTGAGCATTTGCTTATACTTCTAAAATATGGAGAATTTGCTTCATTTTCTATGAATAAACGTAAGCAAAACCTTTTTGCTCATGCTCATAAAAAAATAGTTTGAGGATTTGCTCAAAAGTAAAAGCTTATACTCAAAATTGTATGAATAAACTAGAGCATTTGCTCAACTTTTGAAGCAAATGCTTCAAAAAAGGTGAGTCTAGTCTAGAGCAGCTAATCACCTTTTGCTCATAGCAAAATAGCTCAACTAATTCGTATGAGGAAGAGGAAACTATACCAGATACGATCACAACCAATAGTTGAGAACTATAAAACTCTTTTCAGATTCAACCATGATATATATCACCATTATTCCTACAAAAGAATAAATACAAAAGATAGCTGATATAAAGATAGCCATCATAGAATAGGAAATAGGCATTTAAGAAGATGAGAGTGTAGACGATTATAAGAAGGCTATTGCTATTATAAGAATATGGTGAAGATTATTATAGAGATGACATTTTTTCATGCTATTATTTCAAAATTCTAAACTTCACTAACCTAAAACTCTATTCATAAATAGAAAACAGAGCAGACGACGCAAACACAAGCGGTGCACCTTACTTGCATATTTAGCGCTTCCGTGAGCTATAAAAACAAATTAAGGCTACAAAAGCGAATCAGCTGATGAAAAATCTTTAAAATACGTGAGCATTTGCTCCAGAGTGCAGGAGCATAAGGTAAGAGTATAAGGTGAAGCTTATTCATATAAAAATGAGCAAATGCTTTTGTTTCTACCTTTTGCTCATGAGCAAAACCTTATGCTCCATGCTCTTGCTCATGAGTATTTGCTCTGGTTTTATTCATATGGGCCATTGTCTAAATTTTTTTTCAAAGAAACTCGAGGATTGGTATTAAAATGAGTGAAATCTCGTTTAAAGAAATAACTTTGATCACATTTGAAAGGTTGCCACTATCTTTCATCAGAGTTGATGTGAGTTGATGAATTCGAGGTAATACATAATATAATATAGGCTAATAATTTTCACTTACTTGTCAATGTTACTGAAGAACCATTCATAGCATACCCATTTATGTGCTTTGGGCAGCTTCAGCAAATTTCTAAGGCGCATTCCTATCTTTTGACCGAGCCTCCTGTCAGGACTGAAACAATAATTCAAATAAATATTGCTTGCTTCATAAAATAAGTGAATACTTACAATAACATCCTCCATTCAAAATAGGGATTTGAAAAATTGATGTCTTTCTAACAACATTACCATAGTCCGAGAAATATATTACTTTTTACAAGGCTCTCTCTCGAAGACAGAGAGGCCCGATACTCTTTCCTTCACTAATCACTGCCACTACCTAACAGAATTCTCCCTACTTTTGTATCAGAATCCAATTGTGCGCAGCATGCTTACTCCTCTCCACTCACCTCTCTGTCCATGCTACAAACTGTGGAGGGAGAAATCGGTTTCTTCTCTTCATGTTGAAAGTAATATCTCTCGGACTTGAAATGAAAAATTCCTATCATTCTCAAGGAGTATTCTCGAACCAAGAATGTGAAGTGCGTGACATACACATAACCTTTTGGACTTCATTAACATCAAAATTTGAAGGAGGAATACTACAAGCTAAGCTAAGTTTTCCTCTTTCAGATTATGACAACTATTATTATAGATCATTGTAATAATTGTATCGGTAAATTAATGATTGATTGATGTGAAATACACCGTGATTCAAAAAGAATACCACAACTTTGAAAATGTGTATTTAATCAAGGAAACATAATAAATTGAAACTTGGGTTATAAATCAAAATGAAGAGTATCAAAATAAGTTTTTCTCCACTATAAAACAAGTTCACATATGTTCAATGTAACCCCCTCCGACACTCGAGTGATATCAATACGATACTCGAACTCGTTCCACACCCTCAGTAGCATATCGGGCGTGACAGTTTGTATAGCTGCTGTTATTTCTTGTTTGAGCTCCGCAATGTTAGCTGGTAGAGGCGGTCAATACACCTTATCTTTAACGTAACCCCATAGAAAAAAATCGCAGGGGGTGAGGTCAGGGCTTCTTGGAGGCCAGTGATGAAGTGCTCTGTCTCGAGCTGCTTGGCGGCCGATCCATTGCCTCAGATAGTTTTCATCTGTCACGGACAGATGAATGCCAATGGGGTGGTGCTCCAAATAAGGAACTAAAAAAACTTTAGAGCTTCCTCGAATCGATGACAGATAGTGATCTCCCGTTTATTCTTTGCAGAGTTTTATCAATTTTCAAAGTTGTGGTATTCTTTTTGAATCACGGTGTATATTATGCATAAACATAAATAGATTATTGATTTGGCCATGTATTTAGACACAACGAATTCACGTTCAGAATACTGGAAGGTATAATAATCAGACAAAAGACCTCGGCTACAATATTTGAAGCAAGTATCCAAAGATCTAGGGATCCAGAGCTACAACTGAAAAGTACAGCTCTGGACAGAAATCAATAGAAAGCTACCTACTAATCGAATGATTGAAGCTAAAGAAGAAACAGATTATGTATTGTGACATTCACTTCAAACAGTCTTTATTCATTTGTGGATATTCGTGTATTTATTTAGGCTAGGCTATTTATTCCATTGACAATCACAAATCATAATTATAATATATAATACGATTGGGAGAAGACAACAAGCATAGCCCAAAACTGTCTTCTTTATTGTGTTATAATATTGTGACATTCACTTCTATTGATTGAACAAGATTCATTTATAAGACAGATAAAACTTTGAATAAAGTTTAAGATCAATTTTGACAGATTACAGTGTATCTTACTATATGATAGTACGAGATGAAATAATAGTAGCCTAGAATGTATGATTATGGTAATGTATGTGAGCAAATAAGATAATGCTATCTCTGTAGTTAGTATAAAATAATTTGAGACTAGGAGAAAATATCATTGTTGCCAAATTGTGCGAAATTTCAATATTTTCCATACAAGCTCGTACAGGAGGATGTATTCAATTTTGTAACACAGTCGATGCAACGTTGTCAATTTGAATACTTCCCATAATATGATATTGCATGAAAAGATTGAAATTTCGCACAGTTTGGCAACACGGATATTTTCTCAAAGTCTCAACTTATACTATACAAACTATAGTCGTTCCTTCACACTAATATGAGAGTTGAAGAATTAAAATATGTTGAGTGTGTTGTTTGGAAAACCATTTAGTAGACAAATTTGGTGTCAATGCAACTAGGAAGCATTGGGTGGCTCGTTGGAGTAAGTAATAACGCACCGGTCTAAAGGTGCGTACAGATATACGCGCCGCGAACATGAGCAATTCACTTTTAATCAGCTGACTATATATGTATTTTTACAGAAACGGTAAGATACAGATATAAAAAGCTTGTCATCAGCTGATTAAAAGTGAATTGCTCATGTTCGCGGCACGTATATCTGAACGCACCTTTATAATCAAGAGAACCCAAGTTTGTATCTCGACTGGGGCAAAAGTTTTTGACCACCACAATCATATAGATACGGCCACCCCGTCATTCGGAGGAGACGATAAATCGTCGATCCCGACTACCTAAAAAGTAGACGTCATCTATCTATCATCATCTTCCCTCTCACAAGCCTGAGAGCTTATATGAGCAAAAAAAAAACATGATTTATTTTTTAGGAATTACCTTTCTCTCTTAATTTCGACGGCAGGCGTTTTGGGTGTCTTGGGCGTGGCTGGGGTGGAACGCGGCGTTTTCGGCGACTTGGTCGGCGTTTTTGTCTGATAGTTCTTGACGCGCGGTTTTGTCATAAAAGGATTGATGACGTCATCGTCGAAAAACAGCCGATTCTTTTTTCTGATTCGCTGAGGCTGCAAAAAGAGATGTCATTTTGTTAAACTCGGAAATAAGTGTTATTGTAATGTAAAAGAGTATTTAAAATATCCATGTTGCCAAATTGTGCAAAATTTTAATATCTTCATGACAGTTCTTATGACTGGATACATTCTATTGATAACTCTGTTATTTATGCATTTGCACTCATAGGCCAATACAAAAATTAAAAACATTCAGAGTCAATAACTTTTTGGCCTATGTAGCCGGGAGACATTGCTGTGTCCGACCTGCAAAAACTGAGCTTCAAATTGAGAATTCAAAATCCACTCATAATGTAATGCACAATAAAACTTCCATTTTAAGGTTAGAATGCATTTGTAATCTAGCCTTTGAAATTTCTTCATTGAAAATTCCAAAAAAACGTTTTGTTCTCTGATAACTTTCGTTTTTGATAACTCTGTATCGACTGTTTTGTCAAATGATAATATATACCCAGTTTCAATAACCATTGACTGAATATTTTTTATGGCTTTAATATGTTGTGAAATAGGCAGTTAAATCTTATGTTAATCAAATTTGGAATCCAATGTTCATATCTCCAATGGTTGGGCCTACTGGAATATTTTTTTAAATGTATACAATTCAGTTCATTTAATAGAATAGCCCATAAATTATTGTGATATCTCAAAAAAAACCATTGGCTGAATAGTGATTCGGTAAAACCAATAAGTAAAGATGGTCAAATCTTATGCAAGATTGAGTTTAGAGTCCAATGCAACCGGTCTGGATTTACAGATGGAAATAAATTTACAGAATTTAATTGGGTTTTTTGTTTAATATTAATTATTCGGTCCTGATTCCATAAATTCAATGCTTATAGAGCAATTTTTTTTTAATAAGCACAATTTACAAGTCATGTAACTCCAGTCATATGGGCTTGCAAGAAAATATATTGTCCAAGTCTCAACTTTATTAATCAGAGAATAGAAGAAAATGAATATAAGCTATATTGACAATAAATCAGGGTGGTCACCCATTTTAAAATGAAAAATTCATGAGTAATTCCCGGTTTTCCAGAGTATAATTTCAATTAGAGTATACACGGTATTTGAGGAACAAGATACATTCGTAAAGAATTTATTATGGAAATCATCAGTTTGATCTTTCATGACGAATTGCGAATAGCAATAAAATGCTATTTAAATTTCCAAATATATTGATAATTTTTGACACTAGTCTATTTTTGTGAGGAATTAGTCAACTTTCAACTACTCATGTGTGTGGAGTGCTTTCGGACAGGGTCCATTTACAACACTCAGTGAGTAGTTAAAAACGAAAAAATTCTCACAAAAATGAACTACAATGTCAAAGTTATCAATACATTTGAGAATGTATTATGTATTCTGAGTCATACTTTCGCTAATGAAGCCATATATATGTATGTACAGTACCATAGCCGATTCCGGCTGTTGGTGTTTCTTCAAACCTTGAAGAAAGTCTCATTCCAAAGAGAATGAAGTCATCTAAATATTTAATTTTGAAATTTAATTGATAATATCATGACTAAAAATATGATCATTTTAAAATAAACGATAAGCGAGCGCAAATTTTTTTACACTGTTTTACACTCAGAATAAGCTAACAAATCGATTGAAACCAGAAATTAATGTGAAATGTACTAGGCCAACAGTCTTCAGTTACACCCTTAGACCATAAAAACTTTATGAGTAAACCTGAGGAACTTTAATCAGTACATTAAGAAGCATTTAAAAAAGCATAGGCTAACCTAAAATTAAAGGAAGTTTAATAATTGAATATGTTACTGTACACTTCTTTACTAAATTAATTGAAATTTATGAAAAATCCATGATGAATATTTCACCGTATTTTTCTCGGTTAGTAAAATCATGAGGAAATCAAGATTCTCCAGGTTTTCTCGATAGGTGGCCATCCTGCTTCCCCCATTAATGCTTGGAATAGACACATCTACCATGATGTGTTCGTACACTATTAAATGTGGGCCATGTTTCGCTAGGTAAATCGAAACCTGGGGGCTTTTTGGCAATATGTAGATACATGGATTTCCAATGTTCTGCCTTACTGACCACTCTTGTTGCCAGGCCTCAGTTAAACTGAAAACTGCATCTATGACCATTATTACCATTCTAACTGATGGCTTACGAGATTGCAGATGGCTTTGATTGGCAGTAATTTTTACAAAACATAACCTACCATTCCTCGTCTATTGAGAACTGGCTGTTCAGGATCTGGCTTGGATTGTTCTTCTTCTTCCTCTTCATCGACTTCCATTTTTAGGCTTATATTTCCAGTTTCATTGTTTTCTTCCACACCAAATTTCATGCCGCCGTTTTTGAAGGAAAGTAGCGCTTCCGACGCATCTGAAACTGCAAATAGACAAAAATTAGTTACAAACAAAGTAGAATTGAGCTGTTTCAAATGTGTGTGTATTCCTAGACTACAAAAAAGTTGAGTTTTTTCAATATGAAATGCTTTGGTTTGAAAATCGACCTAATCAATCCACTTTATCACTTCTAAACGTGATAGTGATTGGTTTGTTGATGAAATATGGATCACAAAAAAATAAAGATAATAAAAACTAAGATCTTTCATATATTATTTATATTTTTTACAAAGAAGCACTGATTGGGAGAAAAAAACTAAGGATAGCCTACTCCTTGTGCTTTTTCTTTCCCAAATTTAGATAACATTTTTAAAGACCAAAATAATGAAATCAAGATCATGTTTAGATGGGACGGATTCAAGGATCCAAAGGTTCAAAGAGCCTCACACGTCAACCGTAGCTTATTGTGTGTCCCAAGTACGTAAGTTGAGCAAACCAATACCTGTGTTCTTTTCAAGATCCAGGAGTTTTTTCCCAATACTGAAATCTCATTCATCACCTGGTTGCTTGCAGCGAAACAAGGCTATTCTCCTTGCCCCTAGTCTCTTGCAATCCAGTATGATATGCTTGGCAGCCTCTTCAGTCTTATTACAAATCCTACACATCTGGTGTTCATTTCTGAGTCCAATTGTGTGGAGATGTTTCCTAAAGTGGCTATGTGCAGTTATCGGAGTAATCAACAGCTTGCCCTGGCCTCTACCCAACCTCACCAGCCAGCTGGTGAAGTAGGAGCATGCGTCTGCTAGCAGTCTTTAGCCAAGTTCTTGACCCAGAGTGTCCTTGCCAATGCTGGTGATGTAAGTCCCCAGCAAGTAACAGACTTACAGAAACTAAACTAAAAAATAAAGTAAGCCTAGTTTTATTTCTAGTTGACAGACATTTATTTCCAAAAAAAATCTCAAGTACTCAAACACAGTTTCAATCTCACGAACACACTAAGCTGAACAACTTTTTAGAAAATAGTCTGCATGGGCAAAATGCGCGTGCGCAAACCACAGTTGCATATTCAGATTTTTACAGACAGAAAGGAAAATACTAATTTTGATGCAATCAGAGACTTATTGACTATCATTAAAAGCTTGTAATTGTACAACATCTATAGGCCTAACTAGTTTATTATATTTGATTATGCCAGTAAGTTATTTGATTTACTTACCTAGATTATTTTCGGATTTTTAGTAATATTTTAAATTATTAAAAGTTGAATTATTTCAATGAATCTAAGTAAAAAAGCTTCAAACGCTGCTTTACAAAAAGAAAAATATTTTTCTAATAGAAAGTTACTTACAGTACCCATATATTTAAGGTAGATGCTATAGAAGCAAAATTCAAGGTAACATTGGTTTCCTACTTCTATGAGAAAAACCGAGGATCATTGAAATTGATCACTGGATTTAAATTTATTCAGTAAAATCAAGTCATACATGATCAATGAAAAGTGTGCAATTTTTTCAAGTTTTAGCCTAGGTTATGTAGGAAAAACATATGTTGAACGGTATTTAACATAATAACTGCAATAAAATTGGCAAGGCCATTCATTACTACTGTCAATATTGATAAGAAATTCGAATGACATTCAACACAATCAAACGTGATTTCAAAAGATTGAAGACATGGAATTGTCAGTTGATAACACAGACCCCCAAGCCTGAGTTTGATTTTGAAAATTCAAAAACTGAGTAAGCGAGTGGGAATCTAAACTTTTACTTGAATTACAGTCTACAATGAATGTAGCTAATACATTTTGGAAATAAATGTGAGAATAAAGTTTAGAGAATCAATTGCCACCATTGAAAAAACTTTGATAGGCCATTAATTGATAGAATTAATCATTCTTTGATGATGAAATACTTACGTTCAAGTTCATCCGCCATGTTGACGTATACGACCGCTTTAGTGATACCTTGTGAACCTTGAACCTTTTATTGACCACTGTTGTGGCTGATCACAAGAAATAAAACTCTTCTATAGTTCAAATTTGTTTGTAGAAACTATTTTCATCTTTAGAAAATACTGCATTAATTTCTATTTCAATGACACAGCACTTGAAACGGTAATCTATTTCAAACAGGCATTCAAGAAAAGTGTTTTGGCTGCAATGGGTGAAGGAATTGTGGGTAGGATAGCATCGACGGATAGCACATAGACAGCCAACACCAGTAACGGTCAATAAACACTGACTTATAAAATTTCAATAAATAATCTTGAAACACCCTAAAATTGATGATAAAACTATGATTATATGAATAGAGAATTTTTGGTTATTATTTGGTTATATCTAGGAAAGGAACTCCTTTAAAACGTTTTTCTCATCCACTGGGCAACCGCTCTAGAAATCAAATTTAGAGCTCTTAAGAAGTGAAATATCTTTAAAAAAATAATTATGTTGTATTTGAATGATGTTCTCCCAATTAATTCACTAGGTTTCCCACATTTATCCCAAAATATAAAATCTTCATATCAACTTCATTTTTGAAAGTAAACTCCATAGTCCATACTGGTCTATCTTGGCGCCGTGTGTCATTCTGCTTTCTGATTGGTTAAAATTCAAAGCCTTGTTTGACTTTGGCGGCCATGGCGTTTCAAGTTGTCTTGCAAAGCTTTTTTTAATAAATTGGATGCTATTATTATTGATAGATTGTAGAATCATATTTTTGAATATTCAAAGAGGAATTAAAAACCTAAATGATTGGCCGAGGTAAACATCCAGAGAGGTTTAATGCAAGAAAAGTTGCAAACTGTCTTTTAAAAAACAAGCGCTTCATTTTAACAAAAGTCTATACCGTGTATATTGACCGCATTTTGCGCTGACAAAGGAGCTCAGCCTGTCTATATATAGACGTAGACTGATGACTGCGTTAACAGATAAATTGTATGGTTTTCTCTCTTTTATTCAGAACCTTCAAAATAGGATGATAGATAGATAAATGGTTTTTATTTACACTTTACAATAAAAGTGATGTGGGCGTAGTTGAGACAAAAAGATCCCCCTCTTCCACTTAACTCACTATAGTAATAGTCTTATAATTTATAATAATATAATAAATTAAATTGGAATTGTCAGAGTATTCAAGGCACAGAAGCGAATGGTCAGGATGATGCTGGGGAAACTCACAGAAACCTTGCAAACCACTGTTCCAAAAAGTGCAAGGATTCTGACCCTTCCCTGTCTTCTATACATACTCAAGGCTGCACTACATGGACTCAAACATAGAGCTTATTCCTGGGCTAGAGGATCGGATATACACGGGTACAACACGAGGTGTAGGACTGCTCTAAAAGACTAGATGCTCATAGAACGTCTTTTTTCCAAGGTAGTCCTGATCACATGAGCAGGAAAATATTGAACTCTCTCCCACCTGTTATATCTGAAATTAACTCTTAAGTTTTGTTGAAAATTAAGTTGAAAGACTTAATGTAGATCGAAAAATTCTTTTACAGTGTAATAGAATTTTTTGAATTGAGAAACTTTTAAAATGATGTGATTCTTGTCATTTTAATATTTTTAAAATGTAGTTTACCAATGTGATTATGTATTTGACTTGTGTCAATTTTGTATTATTGTACAATGCATGACATCAATAAAATTGAAATTGATATAATCACATCATAATTGCGGACATATTGAACAAAGAGCTGCTGAAAAATAAAGAGATGGAAGATAAAATAAAAATAAAAATTTAATAATTTAATAGTGTATGAAATCTATTTCCCCCAAAATATTCATCATTTACAATTATAAAGGTTTTACCTACCGATGAGTGACCGTTTCAGATAATATGGGTCATGAAAACAACCCCTTTGAACAGAAACTAATTAATTGAAAAACATTCTCTAATAAACTGGCTGAACTGAATTTGATATGTTAATAATAATCTATTAATACTGTAACCACATATGAAATCAAAATACGCAAAAATATATAATATAAATTATTAATTTATAGCCTCTTTATTATATCGAGTGCCAGCCAGGATAGCCGAGAAAATTTAATTTCATTTATTCATAGACAATAAATAAATTAAGGCGTTGCACCCTTCAATCTGCCAGTGCTACCTGGTAATGGGTTCGAATCCCACCGGTAGGCATGGACGTTTGATCAACCCAATCCAATTGGAGAAGTGGCTGGATGACTGAGGCAGATGTCCACTTATATACAACGCCAAGAGCCTATGGTGTGGTCCACGTTATAATGGCAGTGAATGAAGATAGAAGAATAGCGATGCCGATTCTCTGCATTAACTAATTATATTTCTACACTGTAAAAACATAATTGTCATCGTTGTGGACCTAGAAAAGGATAGTACCACCGTCTTTGTCGAATGATAGACAAGGATAGCAAAACTAAAGTTGATCAAATACTGTCATTATAACAGGATCTCACTATAGGGTGAAATTGGACGCTAACAGCTTTCTATAAATCATGTCCACAACACAGAAATTCTTCAGCTGGACTCTGAAAATCTATTTAAAGTAAAATTGCGGTTGTGTCTGAAGGAGAAATGTTTCAATGTCATTGACGAACTATTGATTGATTTCTAAAGCCCGGTTGCACAAAAGTCGGTTAATTTTTATCGTGGTTAATTTCATGAGAACCAATTTGTGCAACCGGCACTAACTGTTATATTCTTACTGGTTACTTCTTAAATTACAAACTTTATCACAGTATATTTATGTAATGTATTTGACTATGTCTAAGTGTTCTTTTCTATCTGTAAGCAACTTGTGCCAATATTGTAGAAATTACAATCCATGATAATGATAAAATCAATTGAATTTTCCACCCTTGCATTTTCCATCGACCACACTCAAGCGAAAAGCTTGTGGGCATCATCTGCAATAAAAATGAATATTATATGAAATTGAACCAACATTGGTGTAATTTTTGCAAAAATCTATTATGTTATTTAATTCGTGCATTTAATGAAAAATGCTAATCTCCCAGATTTGGTTGATATTGGGCTATGGATAGAGGTTGACCTAACAAGTGTTGTGCTATAATATGAGACGTTTCGCTACAATACAGGATGAGTGATCAGGTAATAACATTTTGTAACACAGATTCCTGACAATCGTTTTTAGTAACCAATATTATCAACAAAATAGTACAGTATTTAACAAGTGTACGAAATTTACTTGTAAATACATAGGTAGGTATCTTTATAGTCGCGGTATAGTTGAGCCAGTTCATATTTATTGAATGAGACAAACAAATAATACAATATTCAAAAGAGAAAACTAGCTAGGCATTTCCCTAAAACTTCTTCGATTTCTCAATTTTGTCTCAAATAGCACAATCAATAGACAAATATCATATGTAACATTCGAGCCAGGTATTTATAAATAAAACAATGCTAACAAGATCAGAAATATTCAATATTGTTTACTTTCACAAATACAATCATAAATAATTCCCAGTGTAGTTCACAATCAATAAAACTTAGTCATTAGATCAAAAATTTACAATACTTCACAATCACTTCAATAATTTCCCAGCACTGGTAGACAACATACAGTACAGCTATGACGAAACAATATATAATTAGTGGTAAATAAATTAAAACCCGATTAAAAACTTTCTCTGGAAGAGATTCCATTATTTTTTCAATTTCAATTAGACCTATGTATTTATTCCTATCCAATGAAAAAAAGAGTAAGTCCCCCTATACTAGATAACATCTTCTGGATCCCGTATTCCATATCTATTTTAAATGCTATTCAACTCCATCAATGCTTTAGATAAAGATACTGCATCTTCATTGGGGTACAGATATTGGGGAGCTGTAGCATAACTGCTTCTCCTGTCCTCTTCTCCGAACGTCTCTTTCTGTCTGAAAATAGAATAGAGTTGTATATGAAAGAAGAAATTGCAATAAAGTATTATGGTATTGGAAAAGTATTGAAATTGTACAGAAATCATATCAATCTGGAAAACACTTGCTTGGAGTACTGTGATAAATATTTCTTATTCATGTCATAAATGACACTGATGTAATAGCATTGCTGTTAAATAAAATTTAATACACTAAGGCAACCCAATATTTCAAACGGTGATGACGGAGAAATTGATTCCACTCCACTGAAAGTCATTAAGATTGGTTGAAGAAAAATTTGAATACAGTTTCAGCTTGAATGCAGTCTTGATTTCAAAACAAGATAATTTTGACATAGGCCCAGGTCAAATATTTTTTTTATTACAATCAAATTGAGTTACACATAGCAGCTATAGCTGTGGGAACACCAAGAAAACATGAAAGTGCGGTATTACAGCATATATTGAAGAAAATAATTGCTATACTAGTTCTTATTTCCAAGCAAAATAAAAGGGCAATAGATTTAAACTCTTTGTGGATAAAATTAGTAGAATATACAATATACAATATATTCAACAGCTGTAGTTTTCTGTAAAGTGTAAAGTTTTTAAATAAAAATTTCTAGTTTCATTCAAAATTTAGACTTTTTAAATAATTATTAAGTAACTGTTCTAGATTTTCTAATTTCAGACTCTAATAGTATCTATTTGATTCAAAATTTGCTCGTTTATCTGAGTATTGAAGAGTGTAAATTGTATTTTGAAAAGTGAAAGTGACATAACCAACATTTTGATTTGGACAGTACTGTATAATATAAATTGGAAATGGGACAGTTTTGGGCATGAGCCTGTTGTGCCTTTCCTCATATTAAGTATTTGTACACAATGTGAATGAATAAATAAATATTGTATTGTATTGTCGTTTCAAATGAGACAATCAAATTCTCTTCATTCTCAAGTGAACCTCATCAATAATTTGGGATTCTTCTATAGAATTGACATTTTTCATATGCCTACAAATCATTCTATTATAAGTCATGTGAAGGTCCATGCTGTATGTATTTTGTTTCAAGCAGTTTATAGTATAATAAAGTATACTGGTAGCTCCCAATATTGTATTGTATTGTGTTGACTGGCCCATATGTCGAATTTTGATATTCTATTGAGGCTAATAAAGACGATATTCTATTCTATTCTATTCAATGAACTCATTCCAAGAAATTTGTCTTGAATGAATGTGAATTCTCGCATGTATATTTTCTACACGAAATAAGTCCAACTTCATTTAAACTTTTATAACTTATAGTGATTTTTTGACAAGTATATATGGAGAAACAGAATTTGAATAAAAATATGAGACGCTGGTAAATAATAAGAAAATAAATGAGAAATTTATTAAATTTAGAAGAATAATGAAAAGACAAAATGTATTTACATACAACGTTTTTAAAGCAGCGAATACACTTTTTTGTTACTGATTAATGATTTAAGAATTTATTCTACAAGACTTGCACCCGGTTGCAAAAAGTCTGCTAACTTTTAAACCCGATTAAATGCTATGAGAGCCAATCGGTGAACCCTTTTTCAAGAAAAAAAAACCTTCGTGTAACGAAAAAAACGTGGAATTTAATCATTATTAAATCTACACGAAATAAGTCCAAATTCATTTAAACTTTTATAACTTACAATGATTTTGTGACGAGTATATATGGAGAAACAGAATTTGAATAAAAATGTGAGACACTGGTAAATAATAAGAAAATAAATGAGAAATTTATTAAATTTAGAAGAATAATGAAAAGACAAAATGTATTTACATACAACGTTTTTAAAGCAGCGAATACACCTTTTTGTTACTGATTAATGATTTAAAGAATCTATTCTCCAAGACTTGCACCCGGTTGCAAAAAGTCTGCTAACTTTTAAACCCGATTAAATGCTATGAGAGCCAATCGGAGAACCCTTTTTCGAGAAAGAAAAACCTTCATGTAACGAAAAAAACGTGGAATTTAATAATTATTGAAATTTAACAGACTTTGGTACAACCAGGCCTCAGATTTTACTGTCTCCTGCTAAGCCAAAGACAGTTTTATAATGATTATTTTCTAATGATTAGATAATTTATATTCAATATAAATTATCATTATTTGATATTGGATGTTGCAATAGATATTTCGCAATTATTAATTTTAGAAGCTTTAAAGTATAATGATTTTGATCTTCAGGTCACCTATCCAGAATCTGACCCGACCGCACGTGACTGAATTTTAATCAACATTCAAATCAATGTACGCTAAAATTGAAGACAGGTCATTCATCAGGTTGATGATATCATCAACAAATTCACACAAGTTAGTTCATGCACATAATCATTCAAATCCGATTCCAAATATGCAAATCATGCTGATAATATTACCAGTCTTGATTCCAATCTGGAATAATTTATTTGTAGTCCACTTCATTCACCTATGCAATTATGCTTGAATCTAGAGATTTGAATTTCGATTCTAGATTTGCAGAAATAAATTTGCAATAATTGATTGTGACTAATTTATTTTTGATTACCGTAACTTATTCTACACACAAATGATGAATCTAATTTAAATATTATTTGAATAGAGATTACTTTGATGATCTGTATAGGCTATATAGGGAATAGTTTTACAAATATAGTATGGTTACATAAATCAGCCACATGTAACGATTGAACATACACCTGAAATGGAATAGATGCTACAATATTTCACAAAAATAAAAACTACGCAGTACAACATAGTTTTGCAAATATATGGTTATGTAAAGCTACTTTTGTGAGTAGCCTATATGGCTATATAAATCAGACACATGTTTTCACGAGGCTTGAAACTGAATTTGAATAAATTATGCTACATTAGTTCTAAAATAGTTTTTTTGGAATAAAAACAAAGTCTCCTTATCGAATGCTTCGTTGAACATGGATGAAGGTAATTAGGCAATACTATAATTCAATACCGTAGGTAGGCCTACAGTATATTACATATTGACTGCTATATACATATGAGGCTTTGGTAATATATTGTATTCTTGCATGTTGTTCAGTAGCCGAGTAGCCTACTCATCACTCAACTCATTTATTTAATGACTTAATAATTTGCATAAAGTGAGGCACAAGCATCGATTAAAGCCTGAATCTAAAGAAATAATGAGAACTTAATTATGTAAGAAGATTTAGTGTCAAGAAATATGAAAAAGTAGGCCCAATGGTAATTATTTAATTGAACTTTGAAGTGGATTGAAGAAATTTTCATTCATAATTCTCGAGTTCTTATAATCTTGAAAAGAAGTTTCTCATTTTGTCTTCAAAAATATATCATGAATAGGGATATCATTTCGTTATTATTTCCAATTAAATAAATTAACATTTCCTTAATTTTTATGTGCGTATATTATAGTTCAAGTGCAGTGTAGCATATATACTTATATTTATTCTTTGTAAAGCTTTTTTGTATTTTGTTTTTGGCAAATAAATGAATATATTCAAAAAATATGTTATGGATAAGAACTTGTCAATTTGGTATCTCTACTTTATATCCAATTTATTGTTTCAACATGAATATTCCATTTGATGATTATAAATAAATATTGTTCCAATTTATTCGATAAATATATTCACGCTACTAACTAGAAAACTATTCAATTTAAACAACCATTTAAGAAAAAATCAATGAATGTAACATTTAACAAGTTATTAATAACGTGTCAGATGAATAACATTAAATATAAATAATAACAATTCATTCATTGTAGGTGAGTGAACTCCCGTGATGAACTTTGAAATATTTGTTCAACAAACGATTTATCAAATAATAAGAGAACTAGATTTTATTTAATCTTGAAAGAGCTATCTTGTAGATATGAGGTTTCTGCTGAGGGAGATAATAACTATTGTTGAAAACTTGGAACTTCTATATAAATGAGATGTGATTATACGTTACGGTATTAGGTCTACATTTCACTGGTTCTGTATCTTACAAGATTTGTCTAATTCTAAAATAATATATAAAAATAGTAAATTAGAATATCATCCCATAAGATGAGAAATGCTTAAAAACACTTCACTTATATGGGCTACTTTTGTCAAAATTAATAAAAACAATATAGAAACTTGTAGTACCCTCTATTATTAAAAAAATTTAAAGTATTTCAACGACTATAGTTCGACTATAACTTGGGTAATTTTCAATGGTCATTCAGGTCGTTTTCAAGTTGAACTATTAAAATATTTCAAAGACTAGTTTCGACCATAACTTAGGTCATTTTCATCTTGAAAACGACCATTTAAATGACCATTGAAAATGACTCAAGTTATTATTGAAACTAGTCGTTGAAATATTTTAATAATAGTTCAACTTGGAAACGACCTAAATGACCATTGAAAATGACTCAAGTTATTATCGAATCTAGTCGTTAAAATATTTTAAAGTTTTAAATAATAAAGGGTACTACAAGTTTTTATATTGTTTTTATTAATTTGAGAAGTGCTTATTGAGCTTCTAAGGAACTGGTGTGGGTATTGGTCTACTATTATAGAATATTGATATTTTTTGAAATTTAATTCTGTTACAAGTTTCAAATATAAAATGGTTGATAAACTGAACCGAATTATCACATTACTCATAGACAGAGCGAAGTGAGGTCTAAGATTCAAGTCGACGGTTTGGCATTTCTCTTAATGTTTAAATGTTTATATGTTTTTATGTTGCACTTTTACGGCGAAACGCAGTAATAGATTCTCATGAATTTTGACAGGTATGTTCCTTTTTAAATTGCGCGTCGACGTATATACAAGGTTTTTGGAAATTTTGCATTTTAAGGATAATATAAAAGGAAAAAGGAACCTCCATCATACGCCAATATTACCGTAAAAATCAGACTATAGAATTATTCATCATAAATCAGCTTTCTAGTGAACTACCCGTTCAAAGACATCGAACATCTTGAAAATGTATCTTTCCATTAACGTTATTAGACAGTTGACTATAATACTACCCGTTCAAAAACATCGAACATCTTGAAAATTGTATCTTTCCATCAACGTTGTAGACAGTTGCAGCCAGACTTGATAACAGCGCTCACACTCACATTCCGGGACGACACACGTCACGGTACGATATAGGACAGAAAGCTCTATGTTTATTTAGGATTTTTTCTAGACATTTTTAATTGATAAATTATTTATTAATTTTTGAGAAAACATAACAACAGGTCAATGTAACTCACTGAGCTCAGGTCTACTGTTCACAGAACTACTAGTATTTTAAGACATAAGATAATGCAGTACAATATCAGTTTTCATAGATGAGATGTAAATTAATTGAATACATAAAGTGGTGAAGAAATTAGAATAATTGAAGAGTGAAAATAGAAGCTGATAAGACAGTAATGCTTTTATGATGATGCTTATCTTAAGCTTTATGGGCCAAATTATAATTCGCAGGAAACAATCTATTGATTCAGAAATCAATAATGGAGTTCCTGTAAAGTGATTCAATAAAATTTATAACTAAAACTCATCAAAACTGAACATTGCCTGAATAAATCTTGAATAAACCCTAAATCCAAGAAAATTACAAGTGCAATATTCAACTTGGGTTGATGAATGGAGTTGGATTAAAATCATAAATCCATAAAAAAATATTAAAAATTGAATAAAAATAATAAATAGAGAGACTGACGACAGATAGATTGAATATATAGAAAATAAATTATTCCATAAAAATATTAAACATTGATTTTAAAAAGTATAAAAACTGATGACAGAGGGATACAGAAAATAAATTATTCAAAATACTTTTTTTAATGACCTTGTCCTAGTATCTGACTTTTCGAACAACTATGCGACAACTTTCACTTTTATCATAATGCATTTCTGATAATTTGGATGATTTAAAATGATCGAATGATCCTTAACAAACTGCGGCTATTTTTAGCTCTCTAATAACCAACCCCATTATGACTGATAAGGAATCGTTTGTGGATATACGACTCAAATAATTCTAGCGTACAGACTATTTTGAAATTTGTATGAGTAGCCTAAATAAACTATAGATCATTCACATCATTATTACATAAGTCAGTAGTGAGAAGAAGTCAATCATTGAGAGAGAGAGAGGTATGAAGGTGAGTGAATGAAAAGAAGGAGACGAAGAAGAAGAAGAAGAAGCGGGACAGAAAGAAGAGAAGAAGGAAAGTTGGAAGAAGAAGAAAAATGCATGATGAAGAAGAGTATAAGATGAGGAGGACATAATGAAGAAGTAGGACCACAAGGAAAAGGAGACATGATGAAGAAGAAGAAGAAGAAGAAAAGAAGAAGAAGAAGAAGAAGAAGAAGAAGAAGAAGAAGAAGAAGAAGAAGAAGAAGAAGAGAAGAAGAAGAAGAAAGAAGAAGAAAGAAGAAGAAGAAGAAGAAGAAGAAGAAGAAGAAGAAGAAGAAGAGAAGAAGAAGAAGAAGAAGAAGAAGAAGAAGAAGAAGAAGAAGAAGAAGAAGAAGAAGAAGAAAAGAAGAGGAAGAAGAAGAAGAAGAAGAAGAAGAAGAAGAAGAAGAAGAAGAAGAAACACTAACGACTATAGCAGACTTGTAATCTTACCCTTATCAAAATCTTATTAAGAGTTGTCATAGCCATGGTCAGTATCCAATTTACCTGTAGGCTAATTATTGTAAGTGGAGGAAAAATTTTAGACAAGGAAGAAATGCAGACTGTACTATCTGATTTCACACAATTTTCTCTGGAATTCGATTGTTGGGATGACGGTGGGTTAATGCTAATGATCGTTGATAACAGGATGGAGAAAAATTGTCATTCGAAATTCAAACTTGGTTGGGAATAGGCAACAGCGTTCAAGGTTTGTTAATTTTTCTGTAATGGAGTGTTATATAGTATATTATAAAGTACGGTAGCTTAGTACCTATTATAGTATTTTTTGTAGTACCCCTCAAAAGTAAATCAACTTTTTTGCCCTAGAAGCTTATTCACTATTCAAAGAAAATGTTATTATTTTGCAAAGTAGCAAGATCAAGTGAATTTAACGTTGATAAAGTATTTTGAAATTTGCTGGTTCCCCTTTCACGTGGAATTTCAGATTAGAATAATAAGATAATATTTTTAAAAGGGTTTGCAGTCCAACAGTTGATATTCAAATATTTCCTTAGAAAATTGTTCAATTATTATAAAAATTAAAAGCTCCACTCCGCAAAATTATCAATGAGAATTTAATAATAGGGTACTGTAGAGAGAGAGAGAGAGAGAGAGAGAGAGTTCTAATAAATAAATGTTTGTAAAATTTCGAATGTTATCCGAGATATCAATTGAAAAATGGAATAATTTTACAAGATAGGTAGTTCATGCTCAATTTGAAGATTAAATTTATTATGAATGTTATCCAAGATTTCAATTTAAAAGTGAAATAATTTTACAAGAAAGTTCATGCCCGATTTGAAGATTTAATTTATTACGGTATTTAAAACTCCTTTGATTATCATTACAGAGATGAAATAAATAAATTATTTAAATATTAGTACTGAACAAATTTGTCAATAGGATAATGAGTATAGTTCAATAATCTTACTTATTTACTTATTTATCTATCATTCATAATCAACTTTCGAGGACAAAGAAACAGACTACAGTCCAAAACTTCTTTTTATCCTAATTTCATAAAATAAATTGTCCAAATAAAGGTTATGTGAAACTTATTAATTTTTAATCTTGTCAATAAATGAAATAAATAAATAAACACAGTCATGAAAAAATTTGTCAATAGTTAATGACAAAAATAGTTCACCATATAGACTCTATATCTCCACTGTCCAGTCTTCCAAGCCTATACAGGGTGTTTACGACATCCCTACCAATATTATAGGGCATTGTTCCTGGGTAAAAAACATATCTAAATATCATATTTAAATTGTCCGGAAGTCTTCAGCTACTCACACAGCGGCCATTTTGCTTTTTTCACTTCTTATTTTTTCTTAAATAATGGTTCAACATACGAAATTGAAACTTTGCATGATCATCTATAACAACTAGACAAAGCTAGAAAAAAAATTATGATAATTTTTCAAATTCATAAAACAAAATAGCGACCATTTAAAATTTTGTTTCTTAAATAACTCAGAAACCGTTGGTTTTAGAAATACTTTACAGGAATAACTTTTTTTAGTAAATTTAATTGCCTATCGATTGGAACCATAATTTTTAAGATTGGACCAATAATAACTGAGATATGGCAGCCTTAGTGATAGGTGACCACTGAAAGTTTGTTGCAGTGCAAACCAAGGCATGCTGTTAGAGTCGCCTCAATGATGCAACAATCTCTATTCGCATTGATTGTTAAAATAGTAAGCGATTTTAGGTCATTTCAAACAACAAAATAACGAAGATGGTGTAAACCGAAACTAGTTGTTCAACTATTTTAAAGTTTTTTTTTTTAAATAAAGGATGCTATAAGATTTATTTTGTTTTTATTAATAAAATAACGTTACATAACCCTCTCAAGGTGGGTAACCAAACACCAAAGCTGCCGTATCTCAGTTAATATTGGTCCAATCTCAAAAATTCTGGTACGAATCGATAGGCAATTAAATTTACTAAAAAAAGTTATTCTTGTAAAGTTTTTGTAAAACCAACGGTTTCTGAGTTATTTAAGAAACAAAATTTTAAATGGCCGCCATTTTGTTTTATGAATTTAAAAAAATATCATAATTTTTTTCTAGCTTTGTCTAGTTGTCATTAATGATCATGCAGTTTCAATTTCGTATGTTCAACCACTATTTAGAAAAAAAGTGGTCACCAACCACTAAATCTGCCATATCTCAGTTGTTATTGGTCTAATCTTGAAGCATCTGGTACCAATCGATAGGCAATTGAATTTACTAAAAAAAGTTATTCTTGTAAAGTTTTTGTGAAACCAACGGTTTCTGAGTTATTTAAGAAACAAAATTTTAAATGGCCGCCATTTTGTTTTATGAATTTGAAAAATTATAATATTTTTTTTCTAGCTTTGTCCAGTTGTTATTAATGATCGTGCAAAGTTTCAATTTCGTATGTTCAACCATTATTTAGAAAAAAATAATAAGTGAAAAAGCAAAATGGCCGCTTTGTGAGTACTGAATACTGAATACTTCCGGACAATTTAAATATGATATTTAGATATGTTTTTTACCCAGGAACAATGCCCTAGAGTGTTGGTAGGTAGTTCGTAAACACTCTGTATATAACCTCACCACCTCAGACTAATTCTCTACATCATAAAATCTATGACAAATTTTTATGAAAAATATCATACCTGTATAATCCAATTGGTCGACGGCGAAGTGCTTATGGCGAGGTAATAAACTTATGGCTCAGCCATAAGCTAGCGCTGCCGGTGTATTCATTGATCTATTGTATGTAGATTATAGAATCGACGGCGAAGAGCGCTTTACGTAAACATTTCCGGCCTGTAAATATAAAACTGTTTGTGACCAGTGAATCGCCATCATTTGTCAAGTGAGTTTTCGTCTGCGCACGTCTCAAGGTAAGACACTTTTCACTTTCAATTCCTCTCTCGACATTCCATCGACTTTTCTTTTGAATCATTCTCTTATTGTCTTTGTGCTTCATCCCACTCTTCATAAAAAAATAAATAGAATTCATTTTATCTTATTGTTTTGTGTGCTCTATTCCACTCTTAATAAATAAAATAAAAAATAAATAGAATCATTCTCTTATTGTCTTGTGCAGTATCCCACTCTTGATAAATAAAATAACTGTAGTAGTTCTGTGAACAGTAGACCTCACGCAGTATTCTTCTCCACAAGTATCTACCTGATTGAAACTATAGACCTTATGGAAATACAGCAATAGACTGGCTTCTCCACACATCTGTGTAATCACTTGTCAGCTGATTTATGATGAATAATTCTATAGTCTGATTTTTACTCTAATATATTGGCGTATGAAGGAGGCTCATTTTTCCTTTTATATTATCCTTGAATTGCAAAATTTTCAAAAACCTTGTATATACGTCGACGCGCAATTAAAAAAGGAACACACCTGTCAAATTTCATGAAAATCTATTACCGCGTTTCGCCGTAAATGCGCAACATATAAACATATAAACATTCAAACATTTAAACATTAAGAGAAATGCCAAACTGTCGACTTGAATCTTAGACCTCACTTCACTCGGTCAAAAAAAGAATAGATTTTTATTGTACCTATTGAATTTTATCTCAACATGAGTACGGTAACAGTAGTTATAGACAACGTCAAATCAGCCATTCATCGAATTTTCTTCGTTTTCCTTCTTGGGATTCTACACCTTACACTTGTCTTTCAGCCCTTCTTCTTGACTTGTGTTTAATTCCAGTTTTTATCGGGTTTTATTTCAAATCATCTGCTTGTCTTGTAGTCTACAACAGTGTAACTGGATGTGAGTTTCAGCCATTCATAGAATTTTCTTCGTGTTCCTTCTTGAGATTCTACACCTTCCTTACACTCTTGTCTTTTAGCCCTTCTTCTTGACTTGTGTTTAATTCCAGTTTTTACCGAGTTTCATTTAAAATTATCTGCTTGTCTTGTATTGTCGTCTACAACAGTGCAACTGGATGTGAGTTTCTTAAAAAATTATCACACAGTTTATAAAATAGATAATTTCATTTGTGAAAAAATGAATAAATGATAAAATATATATGAGATTGATGGTTTCTTGATCCATTCCGAGCTGCTTTGTATTAACACACTTTTTTATGTATTTGAACACGACATGCAGTCGATTATTAAGTAAATAATTAAAAACTTTTACTTACTGACTGAAGCACTTTCGATCGTCTAGCGATCATTTTCAACAGTGTAGGCCAGATAGTAAGTAAAAGTTTTTAATATTATTTACTTAATAATCGACTGCATGTCGTGTTCAAATACATAAAAAGTGTGAAAATATATATATATATTTTGGCATTGTATTGCCTTGTGCTCTATTAATTCTGTACACTTAATACAATTTCCTTGGAACGTCATTTTTATAACAAAACTCCTTTGTGAAAAACAATAAACACTCACGTTTTCTAGTGTTCATTTCTCGTCCTAGTGTTGTGTGTTGGACTTCACTAAGAACTTAAAGATTCTCCTTTAGAACTACGGTACGTTTTTTAGTCTTCTTCTTTACTAGGTACTTCATAATCTATTTATTTCTATTTTTAGAACTATCCTTTTTAGTCTTCTGTATTTGACTTCACTACGAATTTTGTTTTCTCCTTGAAATTATTTTCTTGTACAGTATTGTACTCAATTCACAACTTCATTGAATTTCCTTTTAAATCATCTTCATGACTGTTTTGTGTGGAAGTTTTCATACTAACTTCTAGTGATCGGTGAAATTGAAATGAAATTAAATTTGCGTGTTGTAGTTATACTCTTATTGATTGAATTCCCTTTTGAATAATCTTTCTGCCTTGTTTATCTCTTTTCTGTATAGGGCTACTTGTGATAAAAATAGAAAGAGAAATAAAAATCTCAGTACCCTTTTTGAATTATCTAATCACAACATATGTTTCAACATTGATCAATGTTGACTGATCAATGTCCATTTCATAGCCCTATAAGGTACATCAAGCAAAGCCATCAATTCTGTGTTATTGGTTCGTTTACAGTCCCCGTATACAGTCTTTCCCTATCTTATGCACAGTGCGACTTATGCACTGTCGCGACTAAATGACATCTAAAGACTGAACCATTGCTTGGTTGATACTGCAACTCAGTGGAGTGATGAAGAGAAAGTTTTGGAATGCATAGGTGACTCATCCACTGACACCACCCCATTCAATAGTTTTGTGCAGTAAAAAACTGACACTGTTGTACTTTTTACAACAGCGCGACTGCCGGAAGGTTGATCTTCGGCACTTGGCCCAGATTTCATGAGTCCACAATAACAGAAAATAATGACTACCTACTATTGGAAGATTAGGCTACTCAAGTTCTTGGAATATAACACCTTGATCAGATTTCTCACGTTTCACAATATTTTTCCAAAAAAAAAGAAGCGGCCACTCTTTTGCAATGTCCAGATATCTTGACATATAATTGAGATTACTTACTTACCTACGAAACGCTACAGCCCTGCGTTGACTTTGGCCTCTTCAACAATTCGCCTCCATTCATCTCTCTGATTAGCCAGTCTCCTCCAATTCCTCACTCCTAGGCACGCTAGATCTTTTTCCACATCCTGCAGCCAGGAGATTTTCCTCGCTCCTTCCATTCTCCCAACAAGCATCTGCCTCTGCATCCTATATTGTTCTCCATTCTTTGCACATGACCCAGCCAGCTGATTCTTCTAGACTCTATGAATCGTACTATGTCATTTCCACGCAGAATATTACTTATCTCCGCATTGCTTCTGATTCTCCACTCTCCATTTCCGCATATATGGGACCATGAATTCTTTTCATTACTTTTCTTTCGAGAATCCGCAATGCGTTCATATTTTGGAATTTGATAACCCAAGTTTCACAGACGTATGTCACTACCGGTCTTATAAGTGTTTGATATAGTTTTACTTTCGTGCATCTTGATATTAGTCTAGACATCATTAAACTACTATTTGCGAAGTAAGCTCTGTTACCCTGATCAAATCTCTTTTCAATTTCCTGACTCAGGTTATAGCTTACATTCAGTTCAGTTCCAATATAATTGAGATTGATATTTAAAAATGAACCACGGCATCTACCAAGTGAGCTATTGATAGTTTGTTGACTCTAATACCTACCTATAGTGAGTTCCACGTTATAATGACAGTGTGTGATTTACTATGGTGTTGCTATCCTTGTCTATCGTTCAACAAAGCAGATGGCGTTATCTCTTTCACGCATTGCGATGTTGCCACATCGTTTATCAACAATGCAGAAATTCAACTAATTGACAAAATATTTAATCTCAATCATGAAAATTTATTATCACATCTTTAAAAAATATATCTACTTGACAAATAGAATATGATTAACAATTTTCAACAATAATTAACAGTTAAATTGATGAGATATACCAGTATCAGCTGTTTGGGTGGCAAGGCTGAGATCTGGCAACCCTTTCTCCTATCTTCCTACACTGCCATTATAACGTGGACCTCACTATAGCTAATAAATTCAGGGGTGCCCACCCCCCTTATTATCCCAAATACTAGCCGATCTACAAATAAGGCACCCTTATTGCAAAAATTGCTTTTCTCCCAAAAATTGTTTTTGAGCAAGAATTTCAAGGACACAGACTGTGCCTTTGCCTCATCCCTGTTGAATTAGTTATTTATTGACTAGATCAAAATAAAATGTTAAATTGATAATAGTGGCCTATTTCCTAGTAGCATGGAAAGCTGAAAATGAAAGTTTCAATTCATTTGCAGAGAAATAATCATTTTGATGAAAATTTCAAAAATGCTGCTGTAAATTTTATCTAATCCATCACATTATTTATTAGGAAAATAGTTTCTTGATTTGATAATTTGAAATTTGTTCTAAACATGTTCTATTTGAAATGATAATATCGGGGACCAAGCTTCGCTCTGGAGTACAAAAGCATAAAAAAATTATTACGAAAGAAGAAGAAGAAATTATAATAACATTCATATTGAAATGTTCTATCTAATAACAGTATATTGAGATTAATTCCTGGAGTAATGCAAAAATTTCCCTCACAAAGGCTCAGTTGCACAAAAGCCGGTTGAATTTTTAATCCTGATTAACTTCACGTGAACCAAATCAGAGAAGACCATTTCAAAAAGATGGATCTACTGGAATTATTCAGGATTGAAAATAACCCGTCTTTGCAACCGGCACTAAGTACCTGACTGAATAATTACAAAAGATCAACAGCTAAGTCATAATTTTGACACAGTCTCACACACATGAACTCGCTCACTCACTTCCATCACCAACAAACGACGAAATAATTATTATCAGCTGTTTTTCCAAGGATGAATAATAATTATCTTTTTAATGTCCTTCAGCGAGTTTTCCCAGGGATGGGACCTAGTGCAATCGAATCTTAATATTATAAACCTACTATGTTCTGAATTTCGTGAGAATCGTTAGAGCCGTTTTCGAGATCCGGTGAAATACAAACATATGAACATCTAAACATCTAAACATATAAACAGAAGCTGCTCGTTTAATAGTATAGGATTACACATTGACTGCAGTGATATCATTGACCTTGAAAATTATAAGTTAGTTTTCTCAACAAAACTTTTTGCAAAGAAACTATTTCGGCTTTCCATTGAAAATTAATTGAACATTATTTGAAGTTGGAAATCTGCCTGCAACAATGAAGAAAAAGAACTAGAAACAAAGTTGCTAATGTGTGATCATGAACATTTCTGGAAGTTTGCCAGATAGATGCTTACTTTTAAATAGTACGCAAATTGGAGCATAAGTTACTCAAGTCACATTATAAAAGCCAAATGATACATCCAGGAACTTTATGGAAAAATTATGTATTTATCGAATCGACTGAATACACACGTGAATGCATAAATTATGAAGAGCGAATATAATTATTACCGGTAATCGCTTGATAAATTGAATGAAATAAAAAAGTTCAAGAAGTTTTTTCTCAATTCAAACTGCTAGGAGATGTAGCTTCTCCTGCATCATCATGTCTTCTTCTTCTTCTTCTTCTTCTTCTTCTTCCTCCACCACTTCTTCTCCTTTTTCCTCTCCATCTTCTCCCTCCTCTTCTTCTTCTTCTTCTTCTTCCTCCTTCACCACTTCTTCTCCTTCTTCCTCTTTTTCCTCTTTTTCTTCTTCTTTTCTCCTTCTTTTCTCCTCTTCTTCTTCTTCTTCTTCTTCTTCTTCTTCTTCTTCTTCTTCATCTCCTTCATCATCTTCTTCTTCTTCTTTTCCCTCCACCACTTCTTCTCCTTCTTCCTCTCCTTCTTCTCACTCCTCTTCTTTTTCCTCTTTTTCTTCTTCTTTTCTCCTCCTCGTCATCCTCTTCTTCTTCTTCTTCCTCTTCTCCTTCTTCCTCTCCTTCATCATCTTCTTCTTCTTCTTCTTTTCCCTCCACCACTTCTTCTCCTTCTTCCTCTCCTTCTTCTCATTCCTCTTCTTTTTCCTCTTTTTCTTCTTCTTTTCTCCTCCTCGTCATCCTCTTCTTCTTCTTCTTCCTCTTCTCCTTCTTCCTCTCCTTCATCATCTTCTTCTTCTTCTTTTCCCTCCACCACTTCTTCTCCTTCTTCCTCTCCCTCTTCTCCCTCCTCTTCTTCTTCTTCTTTCTTCTTCTTCTTCTTCTTCTTCTTCTTCTTCTTCTTCTTCTTCTTCTTCATCATGTCTACTTTTCCTTCTGGTCCTACTTCTTCATTATGTCCTCTTCATCTTATACTCTTCTTCGATCATCATGCATTTTTCTTCTTCTTCCTCCTTTCCTTCTTCTCTTCTTTCTCTCCCGCTCCTTATTCTTCTTGATCGGCATCATGTATTCTTCTTCATCAACATCATGTCTTCTTATCCTTCTTCTTCATCATGTCTCCTTTTCCTTGTGGTCCTACTTCTTCATTATGTCCTCCTCATCTTATACTGTTCTTCTTCATCATGCTTTTTTCATCCTCTTATTCCTCCTTTCCTTCTGCTCTTCTTTCTGTCTCGCTCCTTATTCTTCTAGTTGTATCATCATGTTGTATTCTTCTCCTTCTTCTGTACCATGCGTTCTTCTTCTATTTCTTCCTCTTCTTCTTCTTTTTCCCCCATCAAAAATCTCAACAATATTTTTCTAAATTTAAAATTTGCATCTCATATTTATTTTTGGACGAAAGTTGAGCTTGAACTTCTTACAGAAGAAACATATCCTATTTTTTGGACATGTAATCAAAATTTGGGAATGGAATAGTTTTGGGCCAAGCCTGTTGTTCCTTCCCAATCATATTTATATGATTTGTTATTGTATCCACGTATAAATAAATAAATAAATAAATATTCTTCTAAATTTATTCTTTTATAAAACATGTCAAATCCTATCAATACCTATTCTTCTAAATTTATTATTTTATGTAGCTTCTTCACCGTTTGAATTATGAATTTTGATTTAATGTTGGTTGAAGATGGAGTCCACGACGGAAACATACCCAGCTGCGGCAGCATCGTCGTCATCGATGTCCGTGTTCCTGATGCTGGTTGGCTGCGTGGCGACGCTCTGGTACGTCTACTTCCGGATGTCGCGGCGTCGCCTCTACGAGTGCGCCGCCACACTGCCGGGTCCTGAGGGGCTGCCGATCATCGGAAGTGCCCTCGAGCTCATGGGTGGACCTGAAGGTATGTTATCACACCTTCAAATTCAAATTCAAATTTATTCCACAAAAACGTACACAATACAAAATCAAAATACAAGTTCTCAAAAGCAAAATAACATAGTTATTAATATACTTTTCCTCCACCTACTGTCTAAAGTACTTACTTCACTCCCTGAAACATGATACTAAAGTGTCACTTTTTCGCTCTCGGTAGTAAAAAACAGAAAAACTCCCTAGGGAGTAAAAGTGACTCCATTTAAATAACATGGGGAGCATCTCTATTTTGAAACTTACATTGTAATAGGTTAGAAGGTCTAAGCTCAGATGAGAAAGCATAATAGAGGTGTGTGTCATTGAGTTATTTAAGAAATTTGATTAACTCATGAAATATATGTTTGTATGATAATTATTATATTCTTAATATTAGTAGACAATAAAAATTTATACAATTTTTAAAATATTTTATTCTATTCAAAATACCAGCCAACAAATATTTTTGATCTGCAATTCAAATCTGAACCGCGTGATCTGGAGTCAGCCATTTTTGGTAGCTGCTCAGCTGATATAATTGTTACAACTTTTGCCAATAGATAGCGCAATCAGCAGTGCCAATGAGACGACCGGTTTTTAGGTTTTAGATTTAGGTTATGTTGTTAGGAATCATTGTCACCAATACGTAAGTTATTAGAATGATTTTATTTGCAGTTTCTATAAAAAAATGTAGATGGAGGAAAAATGTTGTGAACATCACAAGCGAAAAATACTTTTTCTCCCTCAGGAAAATCGCTGCCCTCGGCTTCGCCTTGGGCTTCAAACTTTTTCCCACAGGGAGAAAAAGTCGTACTTTTCACTCTAGATATACAAATAACTATATTACACTGTATTATTTATTTTACATAGTGGATTTCTACTGGCAAAAGTATAACTTGTCCGCCAGTAGGAGTAGCAATAATTACATTATAACAAAAGTAAAAGAAAATACTTTACAGAACTCAAGAATTTAGATCATAATTCCAAAAATAAGAGGTCGAACTATTAGGGGAAAATATCTAGCCTATATTACGTTGATATTAAAGTAATAAGATTTTAATGATCCAGTTTTTAACGGTTGGTGGGATATATTTAATCAATTTTTGATTGGTGAGATCATTTGGGATATTATTTATAATAAACACAACCTTAACCACAGTGCAACTCCCACGATTTAATTTATGCTCCTACAGTAGGTGATTCAAAAACACCGGTACAATGAAGATTCCTTGTGCGCCAGTGTGAGTAGTGAAATCAGCTTGGAATAATCAATTTCATATTATAAATGTCATGTTTGAACTCTACATACGCTAAATTCAAGTTATTATAAATACTTAAGGCTGTGGGCTAAAAATAAACTTTCTACTGGTGATATTTTCCAATGTTTTTCGATTTGTATTTCATCAAGCTATCAGAATGAAAAAGTTTTCTCAGGAAAACATTTTTTTCCTATCCTTACTTTTTGAGATATGAGCGCCTAAAGTTTAAATTTTTGGGACAGAACATTTCAAATTCGGTAAGAGATAACTCCATGAAATTGAGAGGATGAATTCTTCATGGTATTTTTGATCGAATAAAACAAAAATTTTCTGAAAATATCATTTTTTGAGATAGTTAATTTACTAAAAATAGCTTTTAGTTGAGTTGTTTTTGGTCATTTTTGGTAAATTGAATAACCTCATCAAAAACTGATATTTTCAAAAGATTATTGTTTTATTCAATCAATAATATCGTGATTGAATACAATGAAAACTTTCTAAAAATATCATTTTTTGAGAAAGTTATTCAATTTACCAAAAATGACTCAACAAAAAGATATTTTTAGTAAATTGAATAACTTCCTCAAAAATATATATTTTCAGAATTTTTTTGTTTTATTCATTCAATAATACTTTGAAGAATTTATCCTCCAAATTTCATGCTTCATGGAGCTATATTCTCTTACCGAATCGGAGAACCAGACATAACAGCGAAATCGATGAGGCTATAGGGGAAGGAAATATTGTAAGATTTATTACGCAAAAATGTTCCAATTAATGGTGATTTGAGTGTCATATTTTTGCTTTTTATTCTGTTTGTAACCATCAAAATTCTTAGTTTTCGTTGTTTTTTTATTGAAAATGGACTAAATTTTAGAAAAGTGAAACCATAACCCTATCTCGGACTTTCAAAATGTTATCTAAATTTGGGAGAAAAATGGTACAAGGAGTATCCTTAGTTTTTCTCTCCCAATCAGTGCAACTTTGTAAAAATTATAAATAAATAAATATATTAAGGAAAGAAGGATGGAATGGCTTGGACATGTGGTGAGAATGAATATATGGAAAGGACATAACTTCGACTGCTGGATGGACGAATGATGCGGACGAGAAAGAGAGGAAGACCTAGAACGAGATGGATAAATGATGTGATAGGTGATCTGCGTGTGCTGGGCGTATCCAACAACTGGCGGCAAAGATCCCAGAGAAGAGACGATTGGAGGCATTGTGTTGAGGAGGCCAAGGTCTTCCCAGGACTTTAGAGCCAACTAGTGTAAAGTACCAGTAAAGTATCTCTTACCGAATTTGAAATGTTCTGTCCCAAAAATTTGAACTTTAGGCGCTCATATCTCAAAAAATAATAATCGGAAAAAATGTTTTCCTGAGAAAACTTTTTTATTTTGATAGCTTGATGAAATACAAATTGAAAAATATCACCAGTAGAAAGTTTATTTTCAGCCTTAAGTAATATAATAACTTGAATTTAGCGTATGTAAGTGCTAAATCATGACATTTATATAATATGAAATTTATTATTATATATAAGAATCAACGATTGGAAATAATTCAAGTTCAGTCATGCATCTATGGCTCTTTTTCTGTGTTTATTACTTCGGAAACCATTGAGTGAGAATTCACTTTCTAGTACCATTTATATTATGAATATTATATTTATGAATTATGAAACTGTTTCCATTTATGAAACTGTTCTTATTTATAAAACTGTTTTTATATTTATGAAACTGTGAGTTAGTTTATTTATGAAGAAATATTAGTTTGTTTATGAGGCTCTAGGAGACGTATAGCTTCACAGAGCTGAGTGGATCGATAGTAGGCTAATGATACCAAAGCTGATGAGTGAGTCTGCGAAGGTAGCCTACCGGTGTGTAATCACTCATCAACCACAGTGTAACTCTTAGTTTATTTTCGAAGAAATATTAGTTTTCTAAAGGCTCTAAAGACGTATAGCGTCGCAGAGCTGATGAATAGATTGATAATAACGATCTGAAGCTTATGGGTTGTCCAGGTGCGCCAGAGAAACTCACTTATTTGAAAAAAAATCCTGTACGTTGAATTGGTCGTGTAGAGGGGCAGGAGGGGGCGCATCTGGAGGGGAAGTTCTCAAATTTATCCTCCCTCAAGTAAATTAGCCATCATGCTCTGGTCCAGAGAGCAGCAGGCCTTCGCAGATGAGAGCTTCTTTTCTAATGGTCGATCACCTTCCGCGCTCGATTTGAAATTCCTCCCCACAGACTCGTTCCTGGCCATAATTAGATTCTGTCGTGGGTCAACTCATTTTAGGAGTGTGGAAGTGTCGCTAAACCCAGAAATGTAGTTTGTTAGAAGAACCATGAGTATAGATTAGAAGTTATACCGGTATATATATTTTTTTTTCAAATTATTACATACAAAAATAACTAGTAGTTCTGTGAACAGTAGACCTCACGAAGTATTCTCATCCACAAGTACCTGATTGAAACTATAGACCTTATGGAAATACAGCAATAGACTGGCTTCTCCACACATCTGTGTAATCACTTGTCAGCTGATTCATGATGAATAATTCTATAGTCTGATTTTTACTCTAATATTGGCGTATGAAGGTAGTTCCTTTTTCCTTTTATATTATCCTTGAAATGCAAAATTTCCAAAAACCTTGTATATACGTCGACGGGCAATTAAAATTACTATGGATGAGTAATACCTTCTAATATCGGGGCACCGAGCTTCGCTCGTTATTTTTATCTATTGATAAACAGACCCCAATTATTCTCTAAAATGATCGTGTTTATATTTCACAGCTGGCTATACGTCATCTTATGAAATTCGGGGTTATGTGATTTTTCACATACTCATTTTTTTACAATCCACAGCTGTTTCAGCCAAGGATGAATTATCCTTTTAATGTCGTTCAGCGAGTCTTCTCAAGGATGAGACCTAGTGCAATCGAATTTTTATATCATAAACCTACTATGTTCCAAATATCGTGAAAATCGTTAGAGCCGTTTTCGAGATCCGGTGAAATACAAACATATAAACATCTAAACATATAAACAGAAATTGCTCGTTTAATAGTATAGGATTCCATCTGAAGTTTATAAGAATAAAGTACCTATTCCAGAAATAAAATAACCAGATATAAAAATAACCAGATATAAAAACAACCAGATATAAAAATAACCAGATATATAAATACAGAAATTGCTCGCTTAATATAATAGGATATATATTTTTTTCAAATATTATTACATTCAAATAAAAACGGACTGAAAAAAAATAAATGCATAAAATTTCTCGGGCAATCTTTCCAAAGCTAGGTGAATAATGAACAGAAAACAGGTTGATAGTTTGACCAGAGACTACTGGTTTTCAGTGGTTTTGGGCTAGAGACTACTGGTTTTGGGCTACTGCAACAAGTTGCCTTAGCTTAGATACTGGACTATTCAGAGTTGTTTTTCACCAAATAAATAGCCAACTCCTAGGCGCAACGTGACATGACGTGAGTCTGATAAGTTAATAGCTTAGTATCGTACGATCATACAAGCGCTATCTTTCTCAATGGTTTGACAATCAAAATAATTAATTCGCGAGAGGAAATAATTTGCAAATCACGACAAAATAACAATCATCAACTCAATCTAAAGAAATTATCAAAATTGGAGAATCAACTCACAAGACTTCAGCAATTCTCCAGAGAAAAGTCACCTGATTACCCTCATCAACAATTGCTGCACGTAGAGTGTTTTTTCTTGCAGTTGAAACGTGTTATTACAAGTTGCATAATACACACTGCTATGCGACAATAATAGACTAATAACGCCAATACGACGTCAGCCATGATATTGGAAAGACTCAGAACAATGTTTTTGATACTATCAATAATGTTGCTTTCTGCAAATCAATTAAAAGTCCAGAATTGTACGTGCAATTCTATGTCTAATTACATATTGTATGACTAATTTGACCGTTAATCTATAATTATTATTAATAATTGGGAATTTGGCTAATCATCCCAGGAACACTGGGAGGAAGAAAATTCATAAATATGAAAAATATATATTACGGTATTAATTATATACATTTAATTATTATTACACTTTTACTGTAATCAGCTGTGCTGAATAGTAGTTGTGTTTTTTCTGGCTCTAAATTTTCTAAAATTACTCAAAAATGTTCCAATTAATGGTGATTTGAGTGTGATATTTTTGTTTTTTATTATGTTTTTAACCGTCAGAATTTAAAAATCTTAGTTTTTGAGTGAAAATGGACTAAATTTTAGTAAAGTGAAATCATAACCCTATTTTGGACTTTTAAAATGTTACCGTACCTAGTATCTAAATTTGCGGGAGAAATAGTACAAGGAGTATCCTTAGTTTTTCTCTCCCAATCAGTGTTTCTTTGTAAAAAATATAAATAAATAAATAAATAATTATTGAGAATTTGGATAATTAGCGTATCCTAAGAAAACTGGAAGAAAATTCAGAAATACGAAAAATATCTATTATTAATTATTGATAATTGAGAATTTGGATAATTATCCTAAGAAAACTGGAAGAGAAAAATTCAGAAATGCAAAAAATATCTATTATTAATTATTGATAATTGAGAATTTGGATAATTATCCTAAGAAAACTGGAAGGAAGAAAATTCAGAAATACGAAAAATGTACGGATAAAATAGAAAAAGAAGATTTTATTAAGTTGCCGTCTAGCTTCCATTTCTTACTGGCTACTGGTACCAGTATTAGTAAAGAAAGAAATATACTTCTAAAAATAAATGGAAAATAACATAAAGAAAGAAAAAAGTTGTTGAGAAGAGGAAGAAAAAACAATATAATAGCAGAAAATGAAGGAAAATGATTAGATGAAAAGAGAGAATAAATTAAGATGAGTAGGTAGGTCCACGGTATTTAGATGGAAAATACCGGTACTATATTATCTTAAAAATACTATACTGAAAATACTAAATACTATGAATAAAAATACGATATATATCTTCTTCTATATACCGTGAGTTTAAAGGCCTATAGGCCTACCTATCTTAAGAAGAAGATTACCGTATTTACTTTGAAGAACTCCAGTAGTATAAAAAGCAAATTTTAGAAGCTCAAATTCTAGTCACATCCTAATAAAAGAATAAAATAATCCTTTTTTGCAGAATAGAGGAAAAATTCGAATATTTTTGAACCATTACAGTTATTGGATTACAGAAATTAATTCGTTGTATTACAGGGATTCGATAAAATTGAAGATTATGTAATTTTATAATTATAAAATTATTATGAAGATCCAAGAACTCACCTTATTATAATTTATAGTATCATGTGTCATAATACTTTCAACCTGTCCAACAGTTATTTATCTGTTTTGTAAAGCTGTGTTTACACCAATGTTATTAGGTAGGTAACAAAATGTTGATAACTTAATCCTTATAGCTTCTATTAGATTGAACGAAACTTGACAAACACATATGTTGATCATGTGTATGATAGATAAGACATGTTCAATCTAAAATAATCTATAAGGATTGAGTTATTAACAATTTGTTAATAACTTTGGTGTAAACGCAGCTCATTAATAAATTTTTGTATTTTTCCAAATGATTTCAATATAGCTCATAGCTTTTTATTGTCTTATTATTGTGTCTTGGAAGCTCAATCACCAAACTTCAATTTTTATATTCCTGGAAATAAATTTGAAAACTATACAAGAAGGAATAAAAATAGGTAGCCCAATTCATAAAACTATAAGTGCACTTGGGAAGCTCTATAGTCATCAGCCAATAGATGAAGTTTGATAGAAAAATTGTAGTTTTTATTCTAAATAGATCTATTATTTATAGGTTTATAAAAATACTTTGGGAGAGTTTCCATTTGGAATTAGTTCAAAACTAGACTACCTATAGCTTCCACACTCACCTAACGCATGAAATATATTTTTTTTGCTGAGGGTGATGCCCACATTAGCTCTAGGCTTGTGCGTGGGTAATAAGGAGGATGATGATGAGAGATGAATTTGTTAAATTCATAATTTGAAATGATAATATTTACAATTTAGAAATTTATAAGTTTTTTCAATTTATTTTAATAGTTTATGCCTACATGAGCTCTAGGCGGATGATGATGAGAGATAAATTTGTTAAATTCATAATTTGAAATGATAATATTTACAATTATTTAGAAATTTATACTTCAATTTATTTTAATAGTTTATTTCTAATTATTGTGTTTTGTTGCAGTTATTTTCAAGTCCATCTACGGAAAGAGTTTTGAATACGATGGTGGAGTAGTGAAGATGTGGGTCGGCCCCAGACTTCTAGTCTTCCTTTTCGATCCTAGAGACGTAGAGGTGAGTTTTCAATTTTTAAAATGATTACCGGTACTCAATTTTTGTAGTTTTTTGAAACTGAGTTACATAGCCCAACTTCTATTCAATCCATTTCATTTTTTATTCTAAAGATCACTCAATTTTTGTAGTTTTTCGAAACTGAGTTACATAGCCTAACTTCTATTCAATCCATTTTATTTTTTATTCTAGAGATTGCTCTATTTTTTACTTTTTCGAAACTGAGTTACATATTCAATAATTTTTATTCAAGTGATTTTATTTGAAAGCTCTTATACAATCCATAAGTTTTGGATCGTTACGTTAGTAAAAATTTGATTCTACAAGAGACCTATAGTTTAGAACTCCTAAGCAATTTCTATAGTAGTTTTTAAGAACACAATAATTACGTACACTAACTTTGGAGACCTTGTTCGATCCATAAATTTTGGATCACTGGTATCCAAAATTAGATATTTCATGAAACATAATTAAAGATGTGTGTAGGCCTATATATTTTCAATGCCTATAAATGACTGTAATCTTTTTACAGTGTTTCTAAGAGAATTATGTTGATCTGTTCTTAACCTTTTTCAATGTCTGAAGTTGATGACTTCACATGGAGTATTCCAAGATGAATTAAAGCCTACATGCATTATTAGTCGTCTAAGTCCTTTATTTCATAAATATTATTCTATCAATAGATTAATACAATTTTTGATATTAATTTGAGGATCGATAGCTCAGTAGCCTATTAATTTGAAGATAGCATCTTGCAAGGTTGCATCTTGAAGGAGAAAATTATTCACAGTAGAAAATCATTTTTAAGAGAAAGATTCAATCAATTTTGGAGTTGAAGTTTAGAATTCTACAATTATTCACAAATTTGTTCCAATCTTCACTGATAATAAGTAAAAAATTCAAAAGCAATTGATGGATCTTGAAATTTTTTTGAGGCTAGTGTTTCTGCCAATATAAGGATTTAAGAAGGTACCGGTACCTATTATAGGAATATTTATTCCAAAAATGCGCAATACCGTACAAACTTCAATTAAATTTCTTTATAACATTTATTCATTTTTATTTGAGATTTCATTCAGTTTTTGAAACCTTACTAGATTTCATTACTCATTCGTCTTTTCTTTATGTTTTTATTGTAATAAAATCAGTTCCATAAAATAATATACTCAAGTATTATAGTGCTTCGCTATCTTCAACAGATGTAGGCAACAGATGTAGCTGTATCCTCAACTAAAAGTTAGTTTTGGTTATTTTTAGTAAATTGAATAGGTAACTATCTTGAAAATTGATATTTTCAGAAAATTTTTGTTTTACTAGATCAACAATACCATGAAGAATATATCCTCTAAATCTCATGGATTTATCTCTTACCGAATTTGAAATGTTCTGTCCCAAAAATTCAAACTTTAGGCGCTCATATCTCAAAAAGTAATGATCAGAAAAAATGTTTTCCTGAGAAAACTTTTTCATTTTGATAGCTTGATGATATACAAGTCAGAAAACTTTGAAAAATATCAAGAGTATAAAGCTTATTTTTAGTCTTTGCACAGCCTTATTATGATAACGTACCGTATAGCCTTTTCTCTCCATACACTAGAGCTAAAAAGACAAACACCTTGAAGGTGAAAACTCACAGATTGGAAATGATGTTTTCAATAATGCTATCACCTTGATGTTGAAAAATACCATCGTAAAATATATTATTAAAAATATGGTACAAAATTATCAATATTTTTTTGCAATTGTGAAGGAAGAGTTTTGTTTGGATTCGTATTTGGAAATTGATCAATCTAATAAATTCAAAATTGTAGTAGATACATTTTTTGGACTCAAAATTGTGTACGAATTATCATTCAAGTTACGTAAGTAGCATAACCTTTAGACTGTGTATTCCAAATTAAGGTTTGAAGCAGTTTTGGGCAAATGCCTGTTGTTTTTACCTGAATTGTATTTGCATATGAATAAATAAATAAATATCAATCAATGTTATCAACGATGAAAAACCTTCATTCCACAAATAGTAGTATGTCCTTCAAAATTTTCCAACTTCAAATTTGCTTGAAAAAGTTAGTTGATAGCCTAGTTTATTTCTTTCACATATTGCTCAGCTCCTTTAATTAAATTACTTGCAGTAAATGTGTAGCTCCATAAACCGATTTTATGCGATTAAATTAGTCGTTTATGGAAGTATGACATAAGTTGGATTGATTAGGTTCGACGCACCTAGGCTATTCGGTTTTCCACTCAATTCAAGGTACCTATTGACAATAATTGTCATGCTAAACTTTTATCAATTTGAATTTAACTTTTGAGAATTATTATTCTTTTTAAATGGTTGAAAAAGATTTTAGTTTGAGTTAATTAATTTTTCCAATTGATGAATATATGACTTGAAAAAATAGAAAATCTAGAAGGAAGAATGGTTGAGGATAGAACAGACAGGGTACCGTATGAATAAAAATTTAAATCTCAGTATATCCTTTTAAATTATTTTTTCACAACATGTTCCGGATATTAGTGATTTATAATCACTTGAAAAATGGCATAAATGTCAGAAACATGTTAAGAAAAAAATTATTTAATGGGATAGTGAGATATAATAATTTTCATTTTTATTCATATTAAAAGTAGTCCTAAAGAAAAAAGACAACGGTACGGTACCGTATATAAGAATTTGAGAAATAATTGAAATAAAACTCCGTTCTAATTATCAGAAGGATTTATGTTGAAAATTATTATGTTAGGGGAAAAATTACTACGAATAAACTACCAAATAGCATCAAATAGTATTTAGATTACTCTATAACCAATATGCATATATTGAACAGTAACAAATTTAAATGATAAATAATATAATTGAATTTTAATTCTTTTAGGGGAAAAAATTACTATGAATAAAATACCAAATAGCATCAAATAGTATTTCGATTACTTTATAACCAATATGCATATATTGACCAGTAACAAATTTAAATGATAAATCAATATAATTTCATTTGAATTCTCTTGAGTATGTTTTTGGAGCATAGACTACATATTTTTACTTTTTCATTCAATTACATATTCATACAAAATTTCCATTACATTATTCTACAGTTTTTTTATAGACACTACCGTAGTGGTTACACAAAATTTATCAATAAATTAAACAGTAATCCAGGAAGTAAAATTGAATTTCTACACCTATTGGATTTTTTCCCCAACATTATTTCAAGATGAGATGAGAACTTTAAAATAAATATTCAGATTACACAGTTTCTCCTACTAATTTTTTTATGTTATAATTCAAATGAAATTACAATATTCTCAAACAAATCTCTATAAAATCGTCAAACAAAAAACAGTTCGACAGTCAAGAGTTCACTATATTGTTAGTACAGTATTTTGACCCCTTCAGTTTTCTAAACAAACTGACTGTTACATAATTTTCATCACTTATTCATTTTAGAACAAAGATATCTTCAGTTATTACATGCGCGAAGAAAGTATAGTTTATCATTAAATCAACAAAGATTATTTGGTACTTTTTCCCAGGCACATTTCACAGCTACAAATAGAGTTGAATTTCAGAACAGATTATGAACAAACATTAAATAAATACGGTAAACATGGGATGAATGACTGAAACAAAGTTTTCATATGGTGTTTTTTTGTCATGAGAAAACAACATTAAATATTTACACACTTTTTTCTATGTATTTTTTTGTTATTTTTCTTTGTATTGAATCAAGAAACCATCATCATTAAATATTTGTAGAAGAAATATTATTTGACACAAAAGAATATACCACTTTATTATCAGTTTTGAGCTTTGGTTTTGAGGGCACGTGATTTCAGGCACATTTTCACCGAATAAAAAATGAATAATTCAAGTTCACTTTTCGTTTCAAGTCCAATGTCGTTTATAAAATGCAAATCGAACGTGGTGTCTGATTTGTTAATGAACAGGAAACGGGCTCATCTAGCATAGTTCTGTTTGACCTCTGGCGTCCTTATTTGAATAGCTGCTCTGCTGTTGAAAGTGGAATGCTACTATAAATATTTATTTGAAGCGAAAGTAACATATGTGGTGCAAATTTCATTTCAATGTAAATTTGACTGATATGGAATTTAAAGTACTTGCAAATAGATACCGATAATTATATGAGATTGGAGAATAGTAATTTACAATTTTTGTAATCAGCACAGACCCACAGCATAAACCCTGACATAGTCTATCCAGCAGCGCTGGTCAATGACTCAGAATAAAACTAAACTAAACTAAACATTACTGAGCGTGTGAATTATACTTTTTCGGTTGATGAATATGCCCAAAGAGAAATCGAAAAAAAAAGTTTGAAAAGATGTGAGTATCTCCTGAGAAAAAGTTCCGTTATATTGGGAGATGAAAGTCTATCTACAGATGGGAATTACTGAGATATTGCAAGTTCAAATGCTAATGAATTAATAATCATTATTAAACGAAAATCCAAATTAAATGCTGTAATTCACCCCGAAGACTTCTGCTACTGCAAATATTGATAACAGGGTAAACAGCTAGAAGGAAATTCGATGAGCGCTACTATTCAAAAAATCTGGTGTGGGCACTCACACAACTTTCCTTGCCGTTATGAAAATTTATCACCTGACGTTAGTGTACACGCGCATCTCTAGTCTACTATTCGAAGATCCAAGCCAGCTGGTGACAGGACTATAACGCTGGAGACACACGAAGTCTGCTATCTCTTCATAGTGAATGATTTAATAGAATCAACAGTTGCCAACAGTTTGCAATTGGAATAATAACATTTTCTCGAATTTCGAGCTTATTTTAAATTTTAGGTGAAAATGTTACTGAACATTAATTGTAGAGATTTCCATTCTCAATCTTTTCCACTTATTTTTTTTTGTTTAAATTGTATCTGAAGCCTGATAATTGAGAATCTAATATCAAACTTTGCCAAGATGGGGCGGACCTCCTGAAATTTTTACAGATATGGGACTTATGGCAGTTGATAGAACTAATCAATGACTATTCTATGTATCAATTTGATCAAAATCGTTGGAGCCATTTTCGAGAAAATCGCGAAAAACCCGGTTTTTGACAACATTTTCGCCATTTCAGCCTCCATCGTTTATTGAATTTGATCGAAATTGTTCGTGTCGGATCCTTATATTGTAAGGACCTAAAGTTCCAAATGTCAAGTCATTCCGTTAATTGGGAGATGAGATATCGTGTACACAGATGTACATACACTCATACACACACACACACCCACACACCCACCCACACACACACACACACACACACACACACACACACACACACACACACACACACACACACACACACACACACACACACACACATACACACACACACACACACACACACATACAGACCAATACCCAAAAACCACTTTTTTGGACTCAGGGGACCTCGAAACGTATAGAAATTTAGAAATTGAGGTACCTTAATTTTTTTCGGAAAGCAATACTTTCCTTACCTATGGTAATAGGGCAAGGAAAATAAAAGTGAGTGAGCGAGTATGTGAAAAATCAAAATATCGCATCCCCGAAATTATTCATAAGATGACATATATAGCCAGCTGTGAAATATAAACACGATCATTTTAGAGAATATTATGTTCTGTTTATTAATAAACTAGCCGTCAGGCTCGCTTCGCTCGCCATATCCGTCTAGCCAGGGGGCTCCGCCCCCTGGACCCCCGACTGGATCGTCCAAAAATGAGATCAGCAGGCTCGCTTCGCTTGCCTGCATTTTTCATTTGAGCATTTTTATCATATGTTAGGAGAATCAAGTCGGGGGTCCAGACTAAACGTCTGGTTAAACGGATATGGCGAGCGAAGCGAGCCTGACGGCTAGTAATATAATATTCTCAGGATTGAAGTAGCAGTGCCCAATCAATTTTTCCGCGATAAATGCATTGAAATCTTCAACTTGGTGCCAACCTAACAAAGTCAACTCAACTTAATTCCAACCTGACAAAATTTTTAATTTAGTTGCCAGTTAACAACTGTTCCGAAGAGGAACTCTATCTAGATTATAGTTCTATAGTAACATATGATATATGATATGGAAATTTCAAATTTTAAGAGATTGGGAAAAGAAGAATATACATGCTAAAAGACGAACTTTAAACCCTAAAAACCTTCTTAGAGTTAAAATATTGCCAAAAGATTTCTTAGTGCGCCTCTAAAGGGCCAACTGAACATACCTACCAAATTTGAACGTTTTTGGTCCAGTAGATTTTTAGTTCTGCGAGTGAGTGAGTGAGTGAGTGAGTGAGTGAGTGAGTGAGTGAGTGAGTGAGTCAGTCAGTCAGTGAGTGAGTGCCATTTCGCTTTTATATATATATAGATAAAAATAACGAGCGAAGCTCGGTGCCCCGATATTATAGATTATTATCAGTGCAGACACAAAGCCAACTGCTTCCCAATGTTTGTAGACTTTGTTATTTTTGATACAAGCATTTTTCCTATACAAAACACTTAATTTTCTTGTTTAGCTGATCCTTGGCAGTTCTGTGCACCTGGACAAGAGCACCGAATACCGTTTCTTCAAGCCGTGGCTGGGCAACGGGCTGTTGATCAGCTCGGGCGACAAATGGCGCTCGCACCGCAAGCTCATTGCTCCCACCTTCCACCTCAACGTGCTCAAGTCCTTCCTGGAGCTGTTCAACGCCAACAGTCGTAGTGTTGTCGACAAGATGCGCAAGCACGGTGCCAACACGTTTGACGTGCACGACCACATGAGCGAGTGCACTGTCGAGATTCTGCTAGGTCAGTAAAAAATCGAAAATTTGAAATTCCGTTCAAAAATAAATTATTGACACTTTCTTGGGTGACCCAGTAAGCTATTATCGATATTGAAGTATCAATAGTATCAAATTTCATTATCAATATTAGAGTATCGATATTGAGATATCGAAAGTATAGAATTTTTGTATTGATATTGGAATATCGATTGTATTGAATTCCAGTATCGATACTATTAAATCCTCCAAATACTAGTAGTTCTGTGAACAGTAGATCTCGCGCAGTTTAAACGACGTCCCAAACCATAAGCATATCCACACTGATACACTAACTATTTATTTGATCAGATCATGCTTACACAAGATTTAATTATCATATAACGCTTACCGGAATTTAGCGCAAGAAAACCAGAAGACATCTAGGCGCCCAGACGAGCTGTTATAAGTTCTTTGCATCCTATTTGATAGTGCATAAAAATTGCATTCAATGAGGCATGCAATTTATAGTCTACACAGTTGCTAATTTTTTACCAAGTTACATTAGATATTGAATTGCATGCGTCATGGCATGCAATTTATAGTCAACTCGACAGCTGATTTATGATGAATTATTATTTGTTGATTTCAGCTGATATATATCAGCTAGTTGACCGAGCGAAGTGAGGTCTAAGATTCAAGTCAACGGGATTTTCATTTCTCTTTATGTTTGAATGTTATGTTTATACACCGATATCTGGCAGGCACGACAGAAATTACTCTGATGAACAGTATTAGAGGAGACTGTGGTTTATAACTGCGCGAGATCTACTGTTCACAGAACTACTAGTATTATTTTAAACCAATGTTCCTAGAATACCGGTATTCTAAGTAGGTACCTACCTTGTTATCGACTATGATCAATTTTGCTATATACATATACGTATCAAATCAAAATAATTCTCATTCACAATAAAAGCAATATTCTTTTATTGATTCAATATTGAGGGCCCTGCCAAACCCGTAGATTTTTTGGTTGGTGCCCAGTTTCAAAGATTAGCTGAGTAGAGTTATACAAAATAATAACACAACTATTTGAAGTATATAAGATGAAAGGAAACAAATACAAAGTGCCGTACACAAATAAATTACAGACTACAAAAATCATTTTTTTTGGACTCAGGGGAACTTGAAACGTATAGAAAACATTGAATTAGGGTACCTTAATTTTTTTGGAAAGCAATACTTTCCTTACCTATGTTAATAGGGCAAGGAAAGTAAAAACATTCATGATCAGAAGAACTTATAAGATAAATAAGTAATTTTTTTGCAATATTTGCAAAAGAAAAAGCTTGAATCTACTCTACTATAAATGTAATAAATTGAGAAATGGAAAGCAAAATTTTTCCAAATTATTGAGAATTAGGTATCATTTATAATTTTTATATGCAGGTGAAAATTACAATATATGGAGAGAATAAGAATGAAGAAAATTCAAAACTTTAGCCAGCAAAAATTTTAAAATTCCAATAAAGAAACTCTTATTTATAGATTTGATATGACTCACTCTTTTCACATCGGTTTAACTACCGATTATACCACGTAATGTCTTCTAATTGAATGTTTTGGGTACATGAAAGGATTGATTTTTGCTCTACACTTTGTAGTGACAATCATAATCCATTGTATTATATCAATACTATTTTAATACGACTCAATTCATTCTTTGAATGACCTACTTTAAAAATAACATTAAGATCTTGGAGTCCGATCCACTAGGCGTCAAATTTGCAATATCTGTAGAAATCAATCTGAAAAAACAAACCCATCTCATAATCATTGTGTGTGGCAAGTATTTCATTCCATTTCATTATTTCTTTATTCATAAATTTGTACAGTGTATACAATGAATAGTGTCAAAAATATATATCTTTGATTAGATACAATTTAAAATAAAATACATAACAAATAAAACATCTACAGAATACAACAATACAAACATACAATACAATTCAACTCATAGGAGCTGATCTCATTCATTCAGATATTCTTCGATATTATAAAGTGCTCTCTCAGTTAAATATCTCTTTAATTCCAATTTGAATTTATTGGGATTCGGCTCTTGTTGGATTCGCGTCGGTAGCTTGTTATAGAACTTGGCTCCTATGTATATGGGCTTCTTCTTGTAGAACTCAAGTCTATGGCTTTGCATATGTAAACGTTTATCTCTGTTTCTAGTGCTGTACCCATGATTATGTCCTAACGTCTAAATATTTCCAAGATTTTTTTTCACACACATAATTGTCTCAAAGATGTAAAGACTGTAAACTGTCATTATATTATTTAAGTGAGCGAAATGTTCTTTAACTGATGCTGGGGTCTAGGTGTAAAATAATTCTTAGAGCTTCTTTTTGTGCTTTGAGAATTGAATCCATGTTCTAATTTGAAGTAAATCCATAAAGACTTATACCAAAAGATATTGTTAGAGACTTACCTCTTAATTTCATTTAACAATATCCTCTACACATATTGATTGTAATAATTTGATTGTAGAGATTACTATATTAATTGATTCCATTGTTCATTGATTCACTACATTTCCCAACACATTGATATTTTTAATTTATGTTTGATTCACCTACAGAGACTGCAATGGGCGTTAATAAGAAGACGCAAGACAAGAGTGGTTTCGAGTACGCCAAGGCTGTCATGGAGTAAGTTTTAACTTATATCTAATCATCTTCAAATTCCAATAATTGAAATTTCCATATCTGCGACAAAAATGAGTGACCAATAATCGTCATATGAGCTACAATAAATTATAAGATGTTTCTTTGATTCAGATTTATGATTGGAGAATGATCCTTCATTCTCTGTAGAAAAAATTGTGGAGTAAAGTAACATCTACTGTAAAACGTGTCTAGTTATAACAACAAGTAACTCGATGTTGCAGTTCCTTCTCACGCATCAGTACATAGCACGTATGACTATTAAATTCAACAGTGATCAAATGTTTATTATTATTATTATTAGCGTATAGCTTTGAATGGTGGGGAGACCCAAGGGTAGTTCCACCTCGCCGTATATAGTCCAAAGTTTCCTTATGGGAAACCGTACACTAAGGTTATAGTCAGCACAATACTATAGTGATCAAAAATGTTGGTTGTAAGCCACGAGAACCATCCTTGAGGTGTCCTTATGCGCGCCTCTCCACTAGGAAATACTGAAATGAAGTGCACCTAACGGGTGATTCCCATAGAACATAATCTCATGAACTCATATCATTGTGCGAAATATCAATATGAGGGCAATGTAGTTGATGATGGTAGAAGCTGAAATTTATGTGTTTTTCACAATACAAGGAGCATTGTTGTCAGGTGTACCTGGAAATCTATATGAGATAGAGCGCTCTACCTGATGTCAGATTGTAGAACACAAAAATACGTCTAGAGGGATTTTGAGTTATACATCTAAATGGTAACAATCGGAAGATATTATTGATCAAAAACTAAAATTCATCAGAATTGATTTTTTTCTTCAAATTCTACTCATTTTTGAATAATTATAACTTAGTACTCTTTGGAGATAGAGAGTTCCGAATGATCTCATTTTATTCAGAATTTTATAATCTAAAAAAAAAACGCAAGAGAAAATTTTTCTGTCAGATTACTGAATTTGAGAAATAGCTGGAAACTGGAAAATGAGCCGAAAATATGAGGTTTTTGGGCCATTCTGTATCTAGCACAAGGAAATTTTACATAAGAAATTGGTTCTGGACTTCTCTCATGTATCCAAATAATATATTAAAGAATCAGAACTACAATATAAATTGCAAGCACACCAATTTATATGTCTTAACTTTATATGTCACACCATTATTTATAATTTTTGTCTATATTGACTGGACTAAATGGCATCATAGCCGAAACATGTTGTGAGCATACAATTTCTAAAAAGGGTACTTGGATTTTTTTATCTATTTATAGGCTACATATTATGCAGCTGTATCCACGTATTTATTCAGCATGAATAAGTCTCAAAAATCTAAGACAATAGCATAAATAGAACTCAAAATTAGTGATTCAGATGAGAAATACATAGGCCTACAGAAGTGAATATTCACTATATTATGATAATATGATTTACCACAATAATGCTATCAGCACCTCCACTGATACACAGTACGCAGTAACTTCACTCTTTGAGATTATCAGTAATAAGTTATTATCAAGAATTTAATAATACAGTACCGTCCATAATAATTTATTGTTTTTACGATTATTTAATTTTTTGTTTTCAGTATGTGCGACATCCTGCATTTACGTCACACTCATGTTTGGTTGAGACCGGACATCATTTTCCATTTGACCAAGTACGGAAAAACTCAGGAAAAACTGTTGGATGTCATTCATTCTCTCACCAAGAAGGTGAGTTTTTCATTTCTTATCAGGAAGGTATTGTGATGAGAGCTTGCCAACTCTACTCTAATATTTGAAAACCATAGTATGCTTGAGGAAATGATTTATTTTCCTTCAATAATCTATGAAATAAATAATGGATAATTTACCTTAGAATAGGCCTATCACTCGTATGATTAATATCTGAAAATCAGAGTATAATGATGTTAAAGGCTTACTCTATAAAATTATATTAATCAGTCCAGTGGTTCAGACGTGATGATGCGACATTCGTGTATTTCCTACCCTGTACATGTATAAGCCAATTCTTTCCTTTATTATAGGCATGTTATAGATAGATTGATAGACTTCTCAATGATTGATCTCAAAATTGACAGGTCAACCAACTTTCAATCATGTCATATATTTATAGCTCCGCTCTTTTATTTCTCCACTGTCATTATAACGTGGACCTCGCACTGAACAATATCCATTTTTGTGTTTTGCACAGGTCCTGAAGAAGAAGAAGGAAGATTACAACAAGAACAAGGCAGCAGGTCTGCCGCCCCCAAGTGCCGCCTACAACACACCTCCCACCGCCCCCGCAGAAGTGCCAGCCACCCCCAAGGCTGCTGCTGCCCCCAAGGCCAAGGCCCCCGAGGCAGCCGGCCCCAAGGAGTCCTTCTCGTTCGGCCACTCGGTCGGCCTCAAGGATGACCTCGATGTTGATGACAATGATATTGGTAAACAAAATTACTAAAAACTCGAAAATTATCCAATTAAAACTGATTCTAATAATAAAAATCTGGTGTGGTACACTCAAAGGCCTTAAAGATATATTTTTTTCAATTCAATTCAATTTTCATTTGCCATATATACAAGATTTTTACAATTACAAATTCACATAATAATTGGGTACATCATACAGAAATTCAGAATGATACTCTATTCTAGATATAATAAAAAAAATTACATATAACATAACTGAAATACCAGTTGTACTCATTTTACTGGCAGTAATTGCTAGCAGAGACACGTGTCTGATCGCTAGCAATGAGTTCAGTTCAAATCATTGAAAGATTTTTTTCTTCTTGACTGAAACACAAAAAAAGAACTTTGTTGAAATTCACAAAATCACAATTTTATTTTATTTATTTAAAACCAAATCAATCTATTATGTGTAATTTTATGATTAAAAGTCTATTTTGAAAAATATTCTAGCTTTTACCCATTCATCAATATCTTTTGTACGTTTTTTGTTTATTTTATATATAGACCCACAATGCCTATGCCTTCCCAATGATAGCTCTTACTTGAAATTGAAGGACGCCATTGTGGTATTTTAGCACGAGATATTGTATCTGCACATTTGTAACATTATAGATTACAATGGCATTGGTATTTAATAATCTTATAGGTTGCCCCCTCAATGGCCGATTTCAATTCCAAGTACGACACTAGCGCTGCATGTGAGTCTATGCATCTTTAAGGTCTTTGGATACACTCACATAACTTTCCTTGCCGTTATGAAAATTGATCACCTGACGCTACGGTAGTAGTGTTCTCAAGTCTACTATTCAAAGATCCGAGCCAGCTGGTGACAGGACAATACCGCTGGAGACACACGATGTCTGCTATCTCTTCATAGTGAATGATTCAATAGAATCAATAGTTTGCAATTATAGAATTATTACATTTTTTCGAATTTCAAGCTTATTTTTAATTTTAGGTGAAAATGTTACTGAACATTAATATTGTAGAGATTTTCATACACAATCTTTTCCACTTGAAATGTTTTGATTAAATTGTACCTGAAGCCTGATAATTGGAAATCTAAAATCAAACTTTGCATAGATGGGGCGGAGTTCCTGAAATTTTTTAAATTTATATGACACTTGTGGCAGTTGTTAGAGCTTATCAATGACTATTTCAGGTATAAATTTGATCAAAATCGTTGGAGCCGTTTTTGATAAAATCGTGAAAACCCCTGTTTTTGACAACATTTTTGCCATTTTAGCCGCCATCTTGCATTGAATCCGATTGAAATTGTTCGTGTCGGATACTTATATTGTAAGGACCTTAAGTTCATAATTTTAAGACATTCCGTTAATTGCGAGATGAGATATCGTGTACACAGACGCACATACACACACACACACACCACACACACACACACACACACACACACACATACAGACCATTCAATACCCAAAAACCCCTTTTTTGTACTCAGGGGACCTTGAAACGTATAGAAATTGGGGTACCTTAATTTTTTCGGAAAGCAATACCTACTTTTCTTACCTATGGTAATCATGGTGATTTACCTATGGTGATCACGTATTTTTTTGAATAAACTATAAACAGCAGTTACATTTACTTATATAGGTTGTATAGAACATAAAGTTAGTAGTTCATAGCACAGATAAAGATACATGTTACTCTATTTTCATGCAAGAACTCTCCCCCATTCACAGACTATAGTATAGTCTTCTTGGGGGAATTCACCGCCATCTATGTACTAGCATTCATGTAATAATGTATCATTTTCTATTTCAATTGATGTATTCTATTTATAATTGAATTTATGAATTTTACATTTTTTTTGTAATGCAATGTGGAAAAATAAATTGATTTGATTTGATTTGAATAGGGCAAGGAAAGTAAAAAGGCTAGGACAAAGTTCAAGGACCAAACCATAACCAGCATTTTTTCAGGCGCTTTCAGATGAATATAAAATTCATTCAGCTGTTTTATAAAATTGCGTGTTGCAATCCATGTCCCTCTTTCGTACCACTTATCTGAGAAACTTTTCTTCAATAGGTGAAAAGAAACGTCTAGCTTTCTTGGACTTCATGATCGAATCGTCGCAAAACGGCGTTGTTCTCACTGACGAGGAAATCAAGGAAGAAGTTGACACCATTATGTTCGAGGTAGGTATGCTCTTCTCAAATCAAGCGATAAGATATTAAATTGTCTTAAAACTGAATAATTATGAAGCTCCTCCAATTAAATTTAACCAAAATGTAGTCACGTATTTAGTAAATGAATCAAAATGTTAAATTTCAAAATTTGATAGATTCTCTTGAAAAAATTGAGATTATAGAACAAGGAGCGTTTAGACAGAGAGTCTGTTTTTATTCCATATAGTGGGCTATAATACATTTGTGCATGATTTGATGGAATAGTTATTTGTGCAACTAGTGCGCAAAGTGACAGTTTGCTGCACCGAAAGAAACGTTTACGCACGAGCCGTAGGCGAGGGCGGAATGGTTTCTTGAGTGCAGCAGAGGAACTTTGCGCACGTATTTCACATTAAATTTTTCCTACAGTTACCATTTAATATGAAAAGTGGGTAATTATGGGTAAAATTGCCTGAAATCCATCAAATGTTTTTTTGTGTAGACCTAATTTTATTATTAATAAAAACCTTAATTTATTGTCAAATTGAATAATGTAGTAATAAATGTCTGAAGGAGCGTCTGTCACTCATGTCGCTGTCCTCATTGTCCTTAATATTATTATAACGTGCACCACAGTCACTGTTACCAACTTAATTTTGATTTTGCTGCACTGGTGCTCCATATATAAACTACTAACTATTTTGCGTTGCCATGTTGCAAATCTGGAGTGCAGAACAAATTTTTCCCACACTAGAGCGGAAAAGTGATTCTTTGCGTTCTGTAATCAGTGCAGGAATGGCCACTTTTCAAGGTAAATGTAGGGAAAAATAATTAGTACCTATAGAACAGATAATCTTCACATTTCCTTAATAAATTGACAGTTTTTCCAATAAGTTGTTTTAAAAATATGACTAGTACGGTATCGGTTGGGTGGTTTTTGGTAGTCTATGCGTATTGGTACAGATAAAATTATCCGTGTAGCATATTTTTAAAAAGAATACTTCATTCTTGATTGAAATATTTATAGAAAATTTCTAATTTCCAGGGTCACGACACCACCGCGGCTGGCAGCAGCTTCTTCCTATGTATGATGGCAGCAAGACCTGATATTCAGGTAAGAAATAATATCGGGGACCGAACTTCGCTCTGGATTACAAAAGCATAAAAAATTATTACGAAGAAGAAATTATAATAATATGCATAGTTCATACAGAAATGTTCTTATCTAATCACAGTGAATTGAGATTAATTATTCCCAGAGGAATGCAAAAATTTCCCTCACAAAGGCACTAAAGCCGGTTAAATTTTAATCCTGAATAATTTATTAGAAAGAAGAAATTATAATAATATGCATAGTTCATACAGAAATGTTCTTATCTAATCACAGTGAATTGAGATTAATTATTCCCAGAGGAATGCAAAAATTTTCCTCACAAAGGCCCGGTTGCACTAAAGCCGGTTAAATTTTAATCCTGAATAATTTATTAGAAAGAAGAAATTATAATAATATGCATAGTTCATACAGAAATGATCTTATCTAATCACAGTGAATTGAGATTAATTATTCCCAGAGGAATGCAAAAATTTCCCTCACAAAGGCCCGGTTGCACTAAAGCCGGTTAAATTTTAATCCTGAATAATTTATTAGAAAGAAGAAATTATAATAATATGCATAGTTCATACAGAAATGTTCTTATCTAATCACAGTGAATTGAGATTAATATTATTCCCAGAGGAATGCAAAAATTTCCCTCACAAAGGCCCGGTTGCACTAAAGCCGGTTAATTTCAATCCTGAATAAATTCAAGTGAACCAAATCATGAGAAGACCATTATAAAAACAATAAAACAATTTTGAAGATTCTTAAATTCTTTAAATAAAAAAAAATTATTTCATTTTATAACCTGACGATATGGTGTGATCACCGAAACTAAAGTGCGAGATAAATTTCTTTTAACACGGCTCTTTCTCAAAGACGGAGAGGTCCGATGCTCTATCCTCCACTAATCTCTCCCACTACCTAGCAGCATTCTCCTTTCTCTTGTGTCTGTGTGAGAGAGCTTTGTAACGCTTCGCTCCCCACCACTGGCAATGTTCCAAAGTGATATGTTTGTGTATGTTACGGAGATGTGTTCATCACAAGAACCTGAAGCGAAATGACACGGCGCATCCAATTGTGCGCAGGATGTCCGTCTGTGACTATGCTACAAACTGTGGAGGGAGAAATGGGTTTCTCCTCTTCATGTTAAAAGTAATTTATCTCGCACATTAGTTGTTGAACTATTTTAAAGTTTTTGAAAAAATAAAGGGTGCTTCAAGATTTTTATATTTTTTTTTTTAGAAATTCAGATGTATGGGTATTTGAAGAATGAAATAAGAGTAGGATTATCTTTCTGGTAAATATGTATAATTATTCATTTATCATAGAATGAATGTTTTGTTTTTGTTTCAGGAACGAGTAATTGAGGAAATCGACCAGGTGTTCGGTAATTCAGACAGACCATGCTCATTTCAAGACACCCTCGAGTTGAAGTACCTGGAAAGATGCATCATGGAGACCCTACGCATGTATCCTCCAGTGCCCCATCATTGCTCGAGAACTCAAACAGGAACTTAAATTAGGTAAGCGATATTGAACTCAACTCTATTTTATTCAAAAACTAGCCGGCAGGCTCGCTTCGCTCGCTTTATCCGTCTACCCAGGAGGCTCCGCCCAAGCTGGATCATTCAGAAATAGGATGAGAATTTTCCATTTTTTATTTGAGCTATCCTACTTTCGACAAAAACTCAAAAGAGACGTTCTCAGGCTGGATTCAATCACCAGTTTTCTTTAAGGTGTGCAAAGGCTAAAAATGAACTTTCTACTGGTGATATTTTTCAAAGTTTTTTGATTTGTATATCATTAAGCTATCGAAATGAAAAGTTTTCTCAGGAAAACATTTTTTTCCGATCATTACTTTTTGAGATATGAGCGCCTGGAGTTCGAATTTTTTGGAACAGAACATTTCAAATTCGGTAAGAGATAAATCCATGCGATTTAGAGGATTGATTCTTCATGGTATTGCTGATCTAGTAAAACAAAATTTCCTGAAAATATCAATTTTTGAGGAAGTTATTCAATTTACTAAAACTAACTTTTTGTAGAGTTATTTTTGGTCATTTGAATAACTATCTTAAAAATGGATATTTTCAGAAAATTTTTATTCTATCCAATCAACAATACCATGAAGAATTCATCCTCTAAATCTCATTGATATTATCTCTCACTGAATTTGGAATGTTCTGTCACAAAAATTGAAACTTTAGCCGCTCATATCTCAAAAAGTAATGATCGGAAAAAAATGTTTTCCTGAGAAAACTTTTTCATTTTGATAAAAAATACGAAAGTACAACAAAAAGAACTCAACAAAAAGTTATTTTTAGTAAATTGAATAACTATCTTAAAAATGGATATTTTCAGAAAATTTTCATTCTATCCAATCAACAATACCATGAAGAATTTATCCTCCAAATCTCATGGATATATCTCTTACCGAATTTGAAATGTTCTGTCCCAAAAATGTAAACTTTAGGCGCTCATATCTCAAAAAGTAATGATCGGAAAAAAATTGTTTTCCTGAGAAAACTTTTTCATTTTGATAAAAAATACGAAAGTACAACAAAAAGAACTCAACAAAAAGTTATTATACCATAAAGAATTTATCCTCTAAATCTCATGGAGCTATCTCCGACCGAATTTGAAATGTTCTGTCCCAAAAATTGAAACTTTAGTCGCTCATATCTCAAAAAGTAATGAACGGGAAAAAATGTTTTCCTGAAAAAACGTTTCCATTTTGATTGCTTAATGATATACAAAATCGAAAAACTTTGAAAAATATCACGAGTAGAAAGTATATTTTTAGCCTATGCACAGCCTTAAATGATGTAGTGCAGGGTTGCAGAAATCTTTTTCTTTATCAGAATTAATGAATATTCCGTTTTTTAAACGTAGTTTACAATCATAGTAGCTTACCCTTTTTTGAAACGTTTTTTTATATAAAAAACAGATTAAAAACACAAAACAAAACTACAACTACTTTCGATATATCACACATCATCTTCAAAAACCTGAGGATGACAGGCCTACATCGAAACTAGACTTTCTAATTTGTGTTTTTAATCTGCTATTTTATATTTAAAAATTTTCAAGAAGGGTTCTTTGATGTTATTTTATAAATGCATGTTCAGTTATTTCTCAATTAGAGACTTGGTTAGGATATTATGCGAATTATTGTATTTCAGTTTAATAGTCCTTTGAAATTTGGATCAGGAATGGTATGGAGAACTTAACAAACATCCATATCTAACCCTATCAGGTATAAATTTGCTTGAGAAATTCAGAAAATTCTTCAAAAACTCATTGAAAAACTTGAGTAAAGAGACTCTCTAAAAAACGTTTGGGAATGCTTGGAAAACGCTGTAAAAGTAGGCTACCTAATTGGGCGTATCTAAGGCGTGTTTTTGAAGTACTCCCGAACAAAAATTTCTAGACCCTAACTGAACTTCTATACCAATGTTTGGACATATTAATAATTATATTGAACATATTAATTCACATACCGGTAATAATGTGAATATTTCCTCTATGTTTAAACAACTGAAAACGTATCCCATCAATAATAGAAAATATCAATTAACAATAAAACTATGTTATTCTTGTATCTTTCCTGGACCGAAAATCAAGTAACGAAGCAGTGTGTGATAACATAATCTTATCTTTTGGACAACATTAACATTTTATCAAAATTTTTGGAGAGAAATAGTACAGGCTCAGCCTAGTTTTTCCTCCAATGTCATAATTGTATTATGATTATAGTATTTTATACAATAAATGAATAAATAAATTTGTTAAGCCACAAAATGTTATCAGTTCACTCTGAACTTAGAGGTGATTAAAAAGCTTATTTACTTTGAAAATATCAAGAGACCATTTTCAGTGTTTGGTTTTGGAGCATCTAAATTTAAAAATCTACTTTGTGGAAATAATTAAGGACTCAAAATTTTGTGAAGTAAGCAAAAGCAAGACCACCTATTTTGGACTGTGTGTCACCTTATCTAAATCTGGGAGAGGAATAGCACAAGGTTACCTTATTTTTCTGTACCTACGGAGTGGCCGTAGTCGAGTGGATTAGATGCTGGCTTTGTAATCCAAAGGCCCGGGTTCGAATCCCAGCCCGGGCAAAATATTTTTCTCGGGCCACTCCCGTGTTTCGGATGGACACGTTAAGCCGTCGGTCCCGGCTGCCTAAAAAGCAGTCGTTAGGTCATGTCAGAGGCCCTGAAATTGATCAGTTGCGACCTGAAAACTCTGACACCAGACCTGAGCCAGCCAGGTCACACGATATTATTATTATTATATTCTGTACCTATCATTTCAATGATGTACTTATTGTATTAATCAATAAAATAAAAAATGAATAAAAATATTCTCTCAATAATTGATTCTTGAAAAATGTGAGAAAACGCTAGGGAACGCAAGGAAAACACAGTAAAACCGTCCATCTTGGGCGTATCTTTGGCGTAATTCTGAAGTCCTCTCAAGACAAAATTTCTACACCCTTGCTGAACTTCTGAGTACCAAATTTGAAGATGATCTTTCAATTTAGTTCTTGAGAAGGCCTTGGAAACGCAGGAAAAAACGCTCAAAAACCGCCGATATTGGGCGGAGCTTAGCCGTCTCATCTTTGAGTGAATGAATCAGTGCCATTTCGCTTTTTATACAGATATAGGTAGGGTACCGTACATGTCATGATAAATATAAATTTGATATTCATGTGTAATAAAAAAGTATTATAGATATAAATCATAAAACACTTATTGACATGGGCTACTCTTAAATTAATAAAACAAAATAAAAACTTATAGCACCCTTTATTTAAAAAAAAACTTTAAAATAGTTGAACAACTAGTTTCGGTTTACACCATCTTCAGGTTATAAAATAAAATAAAATTCAATAACTGTTTACTAATTCGTTTTATATCAATTAGTAAACAGTTATTGAATTTTATTTTATAACCTGAAGATAGTTTAATATATCACCAAAACTACTTGTTCAACTATTTTAAAGTTTTTTTAAAAATAAAGGCTGCTATAAGTTTTTATTTTGTTTTATTAATATAAACTTTAACTATATGTAAATTAATAATACTCCCAGCTTGAACAATAATTAATTAGTCAGTGTATTATTAAATTCAGAATAATTATTATCAAATGAGAATGATACTTCAGTTTTATCTAGAGTGAAAATACTGTTTAATTGTCTATTCATTTATTTATTTATTTGCCTCTGGTTGTATTACGAGTACCGATATGTTGTGGGTTTTCTCCATTATTAATAATAAACACAAGATAAAAATAAGGATTGTTGACCTTGTGTCTATTATAAGAATAAAATACGATTTTGGGGATTCTACAACCATTTTTTTGTAAGTATCGAGTAGTCCTAGATCTACATCTAATAGAAGTTCGTCTATAAGTAGGTTCCCATTACCTTGAAACATGACCAAAACAAAGCATGTGGCCTAGGTATTAAATGAATTAATTATGAGATAATTAAAAATGGACTAAGTAGTTGGTACATTAGTTCTTTGACGTAATTCATACCATATCAGATAAGGAGGTTGGAAATCAGAGAAGGTTGGAAACTTTTGAAGACATTGTTTTTGAATTTCTGTGGATCCAGTTGATAATTCAATAAGTGAATAGTTATGAAGGTAGGCGCTACTATTCACAATCTTTGGGTTATTTATTATGGAAAAAGACTGAAAAATTAATATTCTAATAGTTGATCTATTGATATAATAGTTGATGTAATATAAATAACAAGTTAATCTATTGAAATTTTGAATGTTTTCATCTGGTTTTTTGGTGTGTCACACAGGCCTACATATAAATAATTATAATATTTCATTTATCAGTCTCTAAAAATCATGTTGAATGTCAAGTATTCTATGAAAAACGGAGTATTTGTTGAAAAAATATAGAAGGGCATATTCATTTACAAATTTGAGGGCACCACGAGTTCAATCCCATTTCATTGCCCTCATGTCATATAACACACACGAAAAAGTGCAGTAACAATTTCAAAAATAAAATATTCATCAGAAGAAGAGGTTCAGTTGATTAGATTTGAGATGCATTTTACATTTACATTTTTTAGAGATTACATTTTTAGAGATACGTTTGAGTAGAAAGAGGTACGGTAAGATGAGATGAATATTACATCAAAACAAATGAAAACCAAACAGTGAAGAAATAATTATGGAATAAGTTTGTTCTATTGAAGAAATTTGAAAATTTCGCATTTTTATTCCAGCAAGAATTCTCCAAGAGATAATGATAAGTTGCAATAGATATGAATGATCAATACCTACCAACTGACTATCAATCTTGAACTGGTTTTTGATTAAATTTCGTTACAAAATAGACGCAGAAATCTCATTAGGCTAATATAATTTTGCAAAATCAACATCAATAGGAATAGAATATATATAGAATAGCTTGTTTATTATTTTATATTGATTCAAAATCATTGATATTAAACTAATGAAGAGAATAATATAGAATAATAAAGCCATTCTATACTATTTCATTATTGCAGATGGAATTAAATAGAGAATGCATTTATTCAAATGGTAATTAATATATAATTATTATTTAACGAAAATCCTAAATAAATGCTGCAAATCACCCCGAAGAATTGGCAACTAATTTTTGGATAGTAGTTCTCATCGAATTTCCATCTAGCTGTTAGCCCTGTTGTCAATGTCTGCAGTAGCAGAGGTCTTCGGGGTGATTTGCAGCATTTATTTAGGATTTTCGTTAAATAATAATTATATTTCATTATTATTCATCTATTCTTCTTAATCATAAAAATTAGACTGCTATGTCGTACGGTAATTTAAGTATTTGAAAGTGAATATTTTATTACAATGAAACATTATTATATATTATGTTTCTACTCTTTGAATGTTCTTTGACATTCAATCACCATTTATTGAATAGCATTCATATTTATATATGTCATGAGTTAATTTATTACATAACACTCATTATAATTATAAGTTTTCATAGTGACCAGTTAATTTTCAAATAAATTCGTCTCTGTTTCAGAATCGATAAACGCGACCGTTCCGGCCAACTGCACAGTTATCGTGGGCACGTACAAACTGCACCGTCGTGAGGACATCTTCCCCAACCCCAACCATTTCGACCCCGACAACTTCCTGCCCGAAAGGGCCGCCAGCCGCCATTACTACTCCTTTGTGCCCTTCAGCGCCGGGCCTCGCAGCTGTGTCGGTCAGTCACTCAACCTCTATTATTTATTTATTGTAAAGAAATACAATATCTACAATATCGGAATGAAAATATAGGCGATAGCCCAAAACTTCTTCTCTTTCTGTGTTTTGTCTGAAAAAATGTTCAAAGTAGGGTTAAGGCTGTTCAGTACACCTTTTTATTTTTATTTTAATTGGATAATCTTTTTCAAAATAATTGTTAAGATCATTATAAGAGTGAGAAAAAACGGCAACTGAAATTTTTAGGTGGTCTAATAAGCGAGTTATGGACTGTTGAAGTGCTAAACTCCGTTCTCTTTCCAGATCATAATAATAATATAATAGCGTGTGACCTGGCTGGCTCAGGTCTGGTGTCAGAGTTTTCAGGTCGCAACTGATTAATTTCAGGGCCTCTGACATGACCTAACGACTGTTTTTTAGGCAGCCGGGACCGACGGCTTAACGTGTCCATCCGAAACACGGGAGTGGCCTGAGAGAAATATCTTGCCCGGGCCAGGATTTGAACCCGGGTCTCTGAATCATAAAGCCAGCATCTGATCCTCCAGATCATAAACGGTTTCGAATTTTCCATGGGAGTTTTTTTCAATACATTTAGTATATCATTGGCTTTGTTCTAATATGCTTTTTTCGCGATTAATAATGCCAAAATAAACAAGTTATCGAATTTACAAAAAATGATACTTTTTTATTAATAAAATGTTTTAGTTTGGAAAGATACGTTTTTGAATTTTTAAGAGAAGTTGTGATAATATAGTCGAAACCGTTCATGATATGGAAAGAAAACGGATTCTGGAAAGTTAGCACTTCAACAACCCATAACTCGCTTATTAGACCACTTAAAAATTTCAGTTGCCACTTTCTCTCACTCTTATAATGATCTTAACAATTATATTGAAAAAGATTATCCAATTTAAATAATAACTAAAGTGTAACGAACAGCCTTAAGTTCACATCACAAAAATTTTCACTTAAATAAATAATTTTAAAATAAATTTTTAGATGATAGAACACCGGGCACATGGGTCCTTAGTCACAATGATTCTTCAAAAGAATTTTATTATAAAGTTTTATTATAGTTAATTCAATGACTATAATTTTATTGCAAATTATAATTAATTTAAAAATAAATGATTCATTTTATTGTAAATTTAAATGAATTGAACTTTGCTAATCTCCAATGCCAATCTTGGCATATAACAATAAAAACAATAAAAAAATAATTTATAAAAAAAATATTGTAAATTAAAATGACTTGAACTTGTTAATCTTCAATGCCACTTCTTGAAGTAGTAGGCTAATAGAGTAAAATGTTTCAAATATAAATATTGTAAATTATCATTTATTATTCTGCATGGGCATTGCTCACTTAGACTGTGAAGGAGTGGATACCCCTTTAATGTCAAACTTTTATGTATTAATTAAACTAGAATTGAACTGTTCATCAACCAAAGTGTTAGATTGCAGTCAAATTACAATAAAAAAAAAATTATTAAAAAATATTTATTGTAGATTAAAATGACTTGAACTTGTTAATCTTCAATGCCACATCTTGAAGGAGTAGGCTAATAGAGTAAATAAATGTTCCAAATATAAATAAATTTACATTAATTTCCATAAAATGCTGACTGGCTGGCTGCTATGACACAGAATACATGGAATAGAATACATTATGTATTCAGTGGCTATTATTCTACAAAGGCGACTTTCTAGAAGTATTTTAAGCCTAGGTGATGATGATGATGGGATGAATGATAATACAATGAAGGTAGAGTTATGAATGAATAAAAATTATAGGTATGGCTTAGTATAAAATGAGCGCTGATATCCGGAGTATGTCAGTTTTGTGTATTTGGTATGACTGACTAGCACTTGAGAGGTACCGGGTTCGATTCCCGGGCTGGCAATTAATTTTTGGATAGTAACTCTCATATAACTTTCTTCTAACTAATAATTTGATTGTATGGTATGAGATGTTGTGGTTTTCTCCATAATTGAAAGAATATAAGACGTCTATGTTGTCAATACCACCATATTTGTTCAAAAATTAATTCACATTACATAACCAAGTTTCATGGTAACACCTAGCACATCTTCAGCTGAACTAATTCTTTCAACAATAACAAACAACATTAGTTCAGCTGAAGATGTGCTAGGTGTTACCATGAAACTAGTACATCTTCAGCTGAACTAATTCTTTCAACAATAACAAACAACATTAGTTCAGCTGAAGATGTTCTATAGTGAGGTCCACGTTATAATGGCAGTATTTGATCAACTTTGGTTTTGCTATCCTTGTCTATCATTCGACAAAGCCGGTGGTACTATCCTTTTCTACGTCCAAAACAATGCCAATTATGTTTTCGACAGTGTAGAAATATAATTAATTAATGAAGAGAATCATCGGCATCGCTATTCTTCTATCTTTATCCACTGCCATTATAACGTGAACCTCACTATAGGTGTTACCATGAAACCAGGTTCTGTAATGTGAATCAATTTTTGAACAAATATAGTGGTATTGACAACATCAACGTCTTTTTCTTTCAATTTTTTCTAACTGTTCACCCTGTAGTCAATATTTGCAGTAGCAGAGGTCTTCGGGGTGTTTTACAGCACGTGTTTGGGTTTCTTTTGGTTATAATTATAGGAAGAAATTCTTCCCAGCTATTCATCTCAATATTTTATTGTTTCCATATCCCAATCTATCTTTATAGTTATAATTTGATTTGATTTACTTCCACTTACACATTATTTTTATATTATTATTCTAATTTTTACAAGAAACCACTGAATGGGAGAGAAAAACTAAGAATACTCCTTGTACTATCTCTCTCCCAAATTTAGATAATAATTTAAAAGTCCGAAATGAGGTTATGATTCCACTTTTCTGAAATTTAGTTCTTTTACACTCAAAAACAACAGGAACTAAGAATTTTGAAATTTGAAGGTTGAGAAACTGGATAAAAAACATAAATATTACACTCAAATCAACAGGAACTAAGCATTTTGAAATTTGAAGGTTGAGAAACTGGATAGAAAACAAAAATATTACACTCAAATCACTAATAATTGAAAAATGTTCACGTAATTTTACAACATTTAGAGCCAGAAAAATAGAACTTATTATTCAACTTATAGGCTATTCCTTTTCTTACTGAAAAATTTTCACTTAATTTTACAACATTTAGAGCCAGAAAAATAGAACTTATTATTCAACTTATAGGCTATTCGTTTTCTTACCATTCAAAAATTGCTCCAATAGTGATCTCATTCAAGATATTCTGTTTATTAAACTTTGGATCTTTGACAATAATAAGGAAGAAACTCTTCCAAGTTATAACTTTTTCACTTTTTTAAAATACTGCTCCAAGCAAAGACCTTGAAAATGCATAGACTCACATGCAGCGCTAGTGTCGTACTTGGAATTGAAATCCGCCATTGAGGGGACAACCCATAAGATTATTACATATCAATGCCACCAATGCCTTTGTGATCTATAGTATCACAAATAAATAATATATAATATCTCGTGCTAAAATACCCCAATGGCGGCCTTCAAGTAAGAGCTATCATTGGGAAGGCATAGGCATTGTGGGTCTATATCTCTTTAAGGTCTTTGGCTCCAAGTGATCTCATTCAAGTTCATTTCCTACAGGTCGCAAATACGCTATGCTGAAGCTGAAGGTGATCCTCTCGACCGTTCTGAGGAACTTCCGCGTGATGCCAGGGATCCCCGAGAAGGACTGGGTGCTTCAGGCCGATATCATACTGAAGAGGACCGACGGCTTCAGAATCAAGCTGCAGCCCAGGAAACCAGCTGCGTCAGCCAAATGAACTGCAAAAAATAGATAACATCAAACACAAATGATACCTAATCTAATGGGAGAGTGATATTTTCGAAAGAATTGTTATTATAGTTCATTTGCTTTTATGTATTATATAGATGAAGACACCAGCAGTTGCAGCACCTAAATGAAAAACAAAAATTATTTACCTTAACAACATAAGTTACTGATATATCTCAGCGATATTTTTTCAATAATAGTTATTATTGTCTATGAAGATACGGTTATTGTATAAGCTTGAAAAATAAATACACTTTTTGCTGTTAGAAAAAACGACAAGCAAGCAGATATTTTACAATAAATGGATTAATCACTCACAGTTGTCAAAGTTGTCACAGTGAGTGATTAATTAATTTATTGTGAAATATCTGACTGCTAGTCGTTTTTTTAACAGCAGAAAGTGATTAATTAATAAGAAAAAACAACATTGAAGAAATAAATACAGTACCTCAATCACACAAATTAATGATATATCTTATTTAATGAGAAAGATTAGTGATATTATTCTAGCAAGAATTATTATTATGGTTCATGAAGACGGCATTATTGCATCAGTTATGCAATAACTAAATGAAATGCACCTAAATGAATAACAAAGAATATATATGGTACCTCAACACCAAACACAAAAATCACACCTAATTTGTTTAGAAAGTGATATTTTTGAGAGAATTTTCATTGTAGATTATGAAGGCACCGTAATTGCATCAGCTACATTGAAGAAGAATGTACAGTATAATACCATAGAGAAACAATAGCGTAAGTAGATATCTCATGGTATAGGGCGCTTTTACTGTTATCACAAGCCGATAGTTCACGTATTTTTTCCCATGCAGCTGTGTGACGCTGGTAGTCTCTCAAATTGTGCCGTTCATACACTCTCACCCCAACAAAACAGTGAAAACTGACAATAATCGACAGTAATCGGCTTGAGATAACAGCAAAAGTTGCTACATAAATTCCCTATACCATGAGATATCTACTTACGCTATTGTTCTCTATGATAATACTAAACACAAAAACTGTGGTACCGTATCTAATTCAGTGGAAATGTTATACTTGATTCTTAAAACGCTTGAGCTGCGTTTACACCAAAGCTATTAACAAAATGTTAATAACTTAATCCTTATAGATGCTATTGGATTGAACACAGCTTATCATACACATGATGAACATATATGTTTGTCAAGTTCCATTCAATCTAATAATAGAATCTATAAGGATTATGTTATTAACATTTTGTTAATAACTTTGGTGTAAACGCGACTTAAAGTGAAAAATGCACTTACAGCAGTGACGTAGTGACGATAGTTAGTTTATTTAGCCTGATTACCTACACCAGGTCGAAACGATCCACACAGCTAAGGTGATAAAGTGCATTTATCACTTCATAAGTATTTCAAAATTCAAGTTTCAAATTAATAGTGGGAGAATATAGATATGCAACACAGGAAAAGTAATGTTTTTGCAGAAATTAATGTAGTTTATAGACTACTATAGGCCTACTATATTCATACATTGTATATGAATAAGGAAATGTAATGAATTGAGAGTAATTTATTTAAAAAATTCAACACAATATGTAATGAATTGAAATTGAGATTCATTTATTACAAAAATTAAAACAAATAATAAAAGACATAATATTTATGAATATTATAAAATAATAATAATAATATTGTACAAAATTATTGTATAAACATTGCAAGGGATGAATAATGATATTTAACTATGTGTTATAATGATACTGTACACTGTATTGAATTATCTGCTATAATAAAGAAAGTTTTTCTCCAAGAAGGTATAAACTTATACACTTTCCTTATAGGGCTACTTTAATTTACTAAGATTCTTCATGTAAATGGAAAAATCTGGTGTGGCGCACTCACACAACTTTCCTTGCCGTGTTATGAAAATTAATCACGTGACGCTAGTGTTCTCGCGCATCACAAGTCTACTATTCAAAGATTTGAGCCAGCTGCTGGTAACAGGGAAATAACGCTGGAGACACACGAGGTCTGCTATCTCTTCATAGTGAATCATTTAATAGAATCAACAGTTTGCAATATTGGATAATCACATTTTCTCGAATTTCGAGGTTATTTTCAATTTTAGGTGAAAATGCTACTGAACATTAATTGTAGAGATTCTCATGCTCAATCTTTTCCACTCGTAATTTTTGTTTGAATTGTATCTGAAGCCTGATAATTGAGAATCTAAAATCAAACTTTGCATAGATGAGGCGGAGCTCCTGAAATTTTTACAGATATGGGACTTGTGGCAGTTGATAGAGCTTATCGATGACTATTTTAGGTATAACTTTAATCAAAATCGTTGGAGCCGTTTTCGAGAAAATCGCGAAAAACCCTGTTTTTGACAACATTTTCGCCATTTTAGCCGCCATCTTAAATCGCATATTTGATCGAAATTGTTCGTGTCGGATCCTTATATTGTAAGGACCTTACGTTCCAAATTTCAAGTCATTCCGTTAATTGGGAGATGAGATATTGTGTACACAGACGCACATACACTCATACACACACACACACACACACACACACACACACACACACACACACACACACACACACACACACACACACACACACACACACACACACACACACACACACACACACACACACACACAACACACACACACACCACACACACACACACACACACACACACACACACACACACACATACGGACCAATACCCAAAAACCACTTTTTTGGACTCAGGGGACCTTGAAACGTATAGAAATTTAGAAATTGGGGTACCTTAATTTTTTCGGAAATCAATACTTTCCTCACCTATGGTGATAGGGCAAGGAAAGTAAAAATGACTATGAATAGCAGTTGAAACATGTTGTGGTAAATTAATAAAACATCTCAAAAGGGGTAGACCACTTGAGACATTATTGACCGAACGAAGTGAGGTCCACGGTATTTATAGATGGAAATATCTTCTTCTATATACCGTGGTGAGGTCTATGTTTTAACTCGGATTTTCTTTTGTCTGTCTGTATGTAACGCGATTACGGCCAAACGCGTTGATAGAATTCGATGAGATTTGGCAGGAATATTCCTTTTTCAATTGCGCGTCGTCGATGTTTACACAAGGTTTTTTGAAATTTTGCATTTTAAGGATAATATGAAAAGAAAAGGAATTCCTCCATACTCTGGTATCACTATAAATATCATCTACTTCGAAAATAGGATTAATCAGACTATAGAATTATTCATAATCAATCAGCTGACAAGTGGATTATTCATTGCTTGCATTATACCAGGCGCACACCAACGCGAAAGTTTTGTTGCGGTGCGAATTCAATTCGCAGAGCTTGCCGTGCGGAAATGTAATAGCATTGCGGTGTATGTGCTGGCGCAAACCAATGCGTTGCGAAATATTCCCTTGCGAATAATTCGCAGCTTTTGCTACATGCAGCATTTCACAGATGTCTGGCCGTATCTATTTCTATAAAGTAGGGTTTCAATATTTTTCATGACGCGTGCCCATCAGTATCAATATTCTCACATTTGAAAAACAAATTTAATAGGTGATTGAAAATAAAATAAAAAATGTTCAAATGAACTAAATAATGCTGAAGAAATTATAATATTCTTGATTGAAAAAAAAATTGAAATAGTTGAGAAATATTTATATCAGATGGAAAGATTATCACGGAACTGGATAAATTATCATATGGGATACAAATTCAAACGTGAACTGAGTTTATTAAGATAAGTGAATTTTTGATCTTGGAGAAAACAAATAACAGTTTTTAAGAGTAAATCATGATTCAATTGTGAATTGTGATTCAACTGAATCAACTGGAACAGGTGACATCAGATACTTGTGGATGAGAAAACTGTGTGAGGTCTACTGTTCACAGAACTACTAGTATACCATTCCAACAACGTATAAACTGGTCTCTTAGTAATTACAATCATACTTTGTGGCAACAGTGAATTAAATAGATAATTTAATCTTGTAAGAGTTGAGGATGATTCTCTTCACAGTAGTAAACGTTTTCTAGCAAGTTGATACATACTAGTAGTTCTGTGAACAGTAGACCTCACGCAGTATTCTCATCCACAAGTACCTGATTGAAACTATAGACCTTATGGAAATACAGCAATAGACTGGCTTCTCCACACATCTGTGTAATCACTTGTCAGCTGATTTATGATGAATAATTCTATAGTCTGATTTTTTCTCTAATATTGGCGTATGAAGGAGGCTCCTTTTTCCTTTTATATCATCCTTGAAATGTAAAACTTCCAAAAACCTTGTATATACGTCGACGCGCAATTAAAAAAGGAACATACCTGTCAAATTTCATGAAAAAATATTACCGCGTTCCTCCGTAAATGCGCAACGTATAAACATTTAAACATTATTAAGAGAAATGCCAAAACCGTCGACTTGAATGTTAGACCTCACTTCGCTCGGTCAATTAACAATAATTTTGCAAGAGTGTTAAGAACCAAGCAGTATAGTACAGTACTAGAGGAATCTCATGGTATGTGGAGAGCAAATTTTTCTGAATTATTACGAGTTCAATGAAATGAGATAATAAATGAGTTATTCAACTCGATGATATTTAGCTTACAAGAGCTGTGTAAATTACTATATGAGTTCAAAAATACATAGGCCTAATGAGTGAGGAAAGGAGTTATTATTCAAATGAAATCCAATTAGCATCAAAGAAGTCATGTTAGCAAACATATTATAACGTTGAACATAATGTGGATAACAATTTGATATTTTATGTGGGATAACGAATGTAAATCAGGTCGTTTGCTCTTGATAAAGTTTTCTATACCTGTGAGAGAGAAATAGAGAGACTATTATACAAAATATAGAATGTACATGACTGGATGCAGTATAACAACATATGTTTTTGAATTTATTATTACTGTTACTAAGTCTCCAAACAAACTCATTTCAATTCGAAACCTGTATAGTTCAAGTTATTAAAAACCTTTCTAAAGGTATTGAATACTTATGTCGTGTTTACTCTAACCTTTACACTGGAATTGAAAGTATTGGAATTGTTGTACATTCTATTCTCTTGAGAATGTAACTAGACCAGACTCTCTGCTCTATATAGTGAGGTCCACGTTATAATGGCAGTGGAGAAAGATAGGAGAACAGTGTTGCTGATTCTTTGCCTTGCCACTGCCTTCATAGCTGATACTGGTACCGGTTACGGAAAATTTAGACCCTATGAAAAATAAACTAATGAAAAAAGTTGATATTTTACAGGGGACTCATGAAAACTACTGTATAGGTAATAAAAAAGGTATAGGGGTAATAACAACTACTGTATGAAAAAATTTTAATAATGCAGAAACTCTAGAAGATTGATCTAGTTGACCGAGCGAAGTGGGGTCTAAGATTCAAGTCGACGGTTTGGCATTTCTCTTAATGTTTAAATGTTTATATGTTGTGCATTTACGGTGAAACGTGGTAATAGATTTTCATGAAATTTGACAGGTATTTGCGCGTCGACGTATATACACGGTTTTTGGAAATTTCGCATTTTAAGGATAATATAAAAGGAAAAAGGAGCCTCCTTCATACGCCAATATTAGAGTAGAAATCAGACTATAGAATTATTCATCATAAATGAACTGACAAGTGATTACACAGATGTGTGGAGAAGCCAGTCTATTGCTGTATTTCCATAAGGTCTATAGTTAATCAGGTACTTGTGGATGAGAATACTGCGTGAGGTCTACTGTTCACAGAACTACTAGTATTATGCTGATTATCTACAAGAAACGAGGATCTGAAAGTAACTAAAGCTGATTGATAAAGCTTAAAAAAGATTATTAATTGACCGAGCGAAGTAAGGTCTAAGATTCAAGTTGACGATTTGGCATTTCTCTTAATGTTAAAATGTTAAAATGTTGAATGTTCAAATGTTTGAATGTTCATATGTTTATATGTTGCGCATTTACGGCGAAACGCGATAATAGATTTTCATGAAATTGACAGGTATTTGCGCGTCGACGTATATACACGGTTTTTGGAAATTTCGCATTTTAAGGATAATATAAAAGGAAAAAGGAGCCTCCTTCATACGCCAATATTAGAGTACAAATCAGACTATAGAATTATTCATCATAAATGAACTGACAAGTGATTACACAGATGTGTGGAGAAGCCAGTCTATTGCTGTATTTCCATAAGGTCTATAGTTTAATCAGGTACTGTGGATGAGAATACTGCGTGAGGTCTACTGTTCACAGAACTACTAGTATTATGCTGATTATCTACAAGAAACGAGGATCTGAAAGTAACTAAAGCTGATTGATAAAGCTTAAAAAAGATTATTAATTGACCGAGCGAAGTAAGGTCTAAGATTCAAGTTGACGATTTGGCATTTCTCTTAATGTTAAAATGTTAAAATGTTTGAATGTTCAAATGTTTGAATGTTCATATGTTATATGTTGCGCATTTACGGCGAAACGCGATAATAGATTTTCATGAAATTTGACAGGTATATTCCTTTTTTAATTGCGCGTCGTATATAGGCCTACACGGTTTTTGTGAAATCTTGCGTTTCAAGGATAATATAAAAGGAAAAAGGAGCCTCCTTCATACGCCAATATTAGAGTAAAAATCAGACTATAGAATTATTCATCATAAATCAACTGACAAGTGATTACACAGATGTGTGGAGAAGCCAGTCTACTGCTGTATTTCCATAAGGTCTATAGTTTCAATCAGGTACTTGTGGATAAGAATACTGCGTGAGGTCTACTGTTCACAGAACTATCAGTTAGGTACTAATATGATGTTATTAATATAATCACATTCATCCAGTTCAATCATCATTTTCAACTTATTTTTCTAAAACAGATAGAATAAAAAATTCATGGAGAAGCTTTTTGAAGTTTTTTTCTGAAGGTTAAAGGTTAAAGTACTGTAAGTAAGTGGGTAGGCCTACAGTAATTTAAAGCTACTTATGTTATCAGTAACTGATCTTCCAAAAGATTGATGATTTTATAATAAGTTATACATGCTTCCGATGTGGTTAGGTCTATTATTTATCTAAAAGCAGGTTTTTTCAACCGGTTACATAACACACACATTCGCAAGGTTTTTTGACGACGATTTTCCATAATAGTATCATTCGTGCTGAACACACATTAATTCATTACCATTATCTAATTACTTTTACATTCACTGCTCATTAACATATTTAAAAAATAAATGAATGAAGTGTTAATTCCGGAGCGTTGGGATTTGATGAGATGCCTGAGTGATTAAGGATTTTCCCAGGAAAGCGTTAAAGGTTCTATAAAAGCTGAAACAATAGACTGAAATTCTTCAATATTGTTTTGCAGTTTATCGACTGAAGTGCTTGTGAATTATTATACTTTGCTGGAGTGAACTGATTACAAGTGGAGATTGGATTTCTGAGAGGTATAGTTTGATTTAATCTAATTGCCACATATTTACTCCAATTTTAGGGCTAATATCAATATATCACTTTGAAATTGAGACATATCGCTAGTATTTTATGATTTCGGGATTTTAGGTCCTGTATATTTGATTGTCATTGATTATTATTAAACGAAAATCTGAATGGAACACTAGAATGCTATCTAGAAATATCACGAATATAATGGAAAATTAATATAAAAACAACAGTATCGTAAGTTAAGAATTCAAAGTTTTCCTCAAAATCTAAAATCCAAAATGATTTATTCATTAGCATCTAAACAAAGGCAATTTCTCAACAATTCCACCTCGTATTTTATGAACTCTGAAATCGGAATTCATTGTATTTTAATTTAATATTTTTTTTTTCAAATTGTTGGTCAATTTTTTTGAATGCTATGAAATACTGTACAGTTTGGTCTGAAGTATCTTTCAATGACAAGCTTTACCAAAAGAATAAATTACTCATAGGTCTGAAAATCTAATTTTATACGTTGGTTTTTGAGTTTTTGTTGTCAATGTGTGTTTGTCATTTTAAACGAATTGATTAGTGCGTCACAGACGATAGAAAAAAAATATATCACTTATATTTTACAACAGTGAGAATTACCATAGAGAAAATATAGCATAAGAAGATAAGGTATAGGGCGCTTATTTTTTATTCTTTATCATTCTATTTATTCACACAAAAATTTGAGCTCATGTTGCTAATGTCACTGTTAACTCAAAACGATAGTCCGAGTGGTTGTTTTTGGTGACGCTGGTAGTCTCTCATAATGTGCCCTTCTTAGACTCCCAACAAAACACTAATAATAGTCGATAGTAAACAGATTGAGATAACTATAAAAATCGATTTGGGACATGAACGACCTATACTTGAGATATCTTCTTATGCTATATTTTCTCTATGCTATTACTATCCATATTGTTCAACTCCTCTCCTTCAGAGCAGTACTAGATTCAATCATAGTTCATAAATTAGTTTAATTTAATTTCAGAAAAGTGTGCTTCTATAGTGAAGTCCATGTTATAATGGCAGTGTACGATTGACAATACTGTTGCTGACCTTTTCTATCATACAACAAAACAGATAGCGTTATCTCTCTCTAGCTTTGCAATGTTGTCAGTTTGCCAGAATATATTATATTTACTTTTGACAGCGACTGTACAAAAGTAAACAATTCATTAACTTATCAGTCGCCATTTTTTCTTCATTCTATCAAAATACTTGAGTACACATCAAGTTGATTTAAAATGTATTTTTGAAACAAGTAAATAATTTTTAGACATTACCGTATGAGAAACACAAATTACAATACCTGAAATGACATTTTAAAAGTTGATAACTAACCATCCTAGGCTTCATCCATGCTTCAGTCAGCCTACACGTATAGGTTAGACCACCTCGTACCGGTATAAATAATATTGAAAAGTTATTTCAGAACTATTTCCTTTGAAATTACTTATTTTAAATAGGATTCCTATTTCCCTATTATTTTAAAAAGAAATTGGAATAGAATACCTACCAAATAACTTAATTTCTGTTGTTTTGAAATTCAGATTGTTGTATCACAGCTTTTTAAATTAGCCGCCATTTCAGGTTCCTATAAAAATAAATATCTAATCTCAGTTATGAAAGCAAATTTTTGAATCAAATTATGGAAAAAAAATTTCTTGATTTAATTTGACATTAAATTGATTATTCAATCAAGGAAATGATAATTATTATTAGATCAAATTTAATGGGATGAATTGAGTAACAGCTGTGTACACTCAGTGGCGAAATGGAGAGACTTGGCAACGTTTTTCTCCTATCTTTCTTCACTGCCATTATAACGTGGACCTCAATATAGGTACTGATACTGAAAATCATAGATACTGAGAATCATAGATACTGAGACTGAATCAGTCTCTGATACTGAATCATAAGACTGAGAATCATAGATACTGAGAATCATAGATACTGAGAATCACAGATACTGAGAATCATATATCAAAGAAGAACAACTATTCTGTAATGTAATTTTCTAATATTTATAAGATATATCCATTTATTTATGGTTTAGATTTGTCTCCATCAACTTTTTGGTGAGGGCTACTTTTATTTATCAAGAAATTAAAAATCTAAATACCCATTTACTCACTTGAAAATGGCATGACCGTCGAAACATGTTGTAGATAAAGGCTTAGATTTAGATTTTTCAATTCTTGATACAAATTAATGTCTCCATGTTTTTCTATGTTAGGTACTCCATAGAGTATTTCTATAATATTCCATTTGATCTCTATTATTTATAAAATATTTATTCTATGCCCATACTTTGATATTATTCTTAAAACGTTCCAAGCAAAACATGCCTTGCTAAACTGAACAGGATGATTCTAAAAACTAGTACACGATTCTGATTGGTTTCACTGTAGTTTATTCAGATGAATTGTAGGCCTAATATTCACTGATTCAGATTGTGAGACAAAAGCAAAAGGTGAAAATAAAAACTCAGCGGAATATTGAAAGAATAGCTTTATAGTTTTATCTATTTATCCTACTCCTCTTTGTAGTTGGAGAGATAACTTAACGTTTTGAAATTCTCAATTCCTCGCTAATCCTAATCAGAATCTCTCCTCTCCATTGTGGGATTCAGATTGTGAGACAAAAGCAAAAGGTGAAAATAAAAACTCAGCGGAATATTAAAAGAATAGCTTTATAGTTTTATCTATTTATCCTACTCCTCTTTGTAGTTAGAGAGATAACTTAATGTTTTGAATCCCTCAATTCTTCGACAATCCTAGCAGCTGCTGCTTGAAGTGCATGCACATGCACTTCCCACCTCCACAAACTGCATTCAATGCATCGATCTACAAGCTGCACTCAAGTTCAACTTGCCAAGTCAAGTTACAACCTATCTCAGTTCCTCATTCATTGAGAAGTCTGAGAGTGCATCTGAACTGTGATCTGTTTGCCAACTACGGTCCTTAACCCAGAACTGGATTAACTTGTGAACTATAGTGCGATTCTCTTTGAAATGTCAGCATCGATTTAGCGCGAAACATTGACGTTATATATAAGGAATCCTGACTGTTTGAAGTCAGTAGGAACTTGTCAAGTCTCAAGAGAAGTTCCAACTCTATATTGAGGTTTACTCTCAACTGGCAGTATTTATTCAATGTGGAATATTGATGTTATTTATAAAGAATTCTGAAAGTTTAAAGTCAGTACGACCTTGTCAACTCTACAATGAAGTTCACTTTCCACTGGCAGTATTGACTGAATAGAAAACCTTGATGCTATCTGAAAGAAATTCTGAAAGTTTTCAGTCAGTAGCAACTAGTCAAATCTATAGTGTGGTTGATTTATAACTGACAGTATTGTTTAAATGGGAATCATCGATGTTATTTATGAGAAATACTGACAGTTACAGTGAGTATGAACAACTAGGAACTGAAACTATAACTATCGGTGAAGAGTATTATTGTGCTCTATGTAATTCTTCTAGTTAGTTGTGTTTTTTAATAGCGAAATTGGAAGACACTAACGCCTGGTTTACAATATATTTGAGTGCGTATTATAGATGGCGGCAGCTGAAATGTAAGTAGATTATTCACAGTTAATAATACAGTCAGTATTGTACATGCGACGGTGTTTGCTACACCAGTTAAGAGTGTTTTTTTTCTGAAATATTTTGTACAATGTATGTTGATTGGTCGAATAAATATTATTATTATTATATTATTATTATTATAATATTCCATTACATATACATTTTTGAGAGATTGTTGTTTCGTTGAGGATTCTATAACAATTCATTTAAGAGGTCATATCTCCTGAAGGGGAACGAATTTTGCTAATCCGTTTGCAGATTCGGATTTCTCAGATTGGGGAGCATAAGAAGGCATGATGATAATACTATTTCCCTCGAAAAAAAATTATAAAAATAATTTACTGACAAATTTGCGTTTTCCAATATATTTAAGGGGTCATATCTCCTGAAGGGGAGAGAATTTCGCTAATACGTTTGCAGATTTGAGTTCCTCGCATCGAGGAGCATAAAAAGGCAGAATAAAATTGATAATGATATTATTCTTTTTTGTGTAGTTGAGAAGTTGATATTGTGGTAATTATTCATATTGAATGAAAAAGACTAAGCAATTGTCAAAAAACCACAGATTTATTGATACTTAGAAAGACCGGTTTTGGTTATTACACCATTGTCAATATCTGATAAGAAGAGATTTTTTCATTCGATATTATTCCTCCCGGAAAATTATAAAAATTTATAATATACTAAACAATTTGCGTTTTTCGATATATATTTAAGTGGTCATATCTCCTGAACGGGAACGAAATTTGCAAATCCGTTTGCAGATTCGGATTCCTCGCATCAAGTAGTATGAGAAGGCGATGTTAATAATGATATAATTCTCCCCGAAAAAATAAGAAATATAATGTACTGACAATTTGCATTTTTACTTTCCTTGCCCTATTACCATAGGTAAGGGAAGTATTGCTTTCCAAAAAAATTTAAGGTACCCTAATTTCACGTTTTCTATATGTTTCATTACTTTCCTTGCCCTATTACCATAGATAAGGAAAGTATTGCTTTCCGAAAAAAATTAAGGTACCCAAATTTCCAAATTTCTATACGTTTCAAGGTCCCCTGAGTCCAAAAAAGTGGTTTTTGGGTATTGGTCTGAATGTGTGTGTGTGTGTGTGTGTGTGTGTGTGTGTGTGTGTGTGTGTGTGTGTGTGGTGTGTGTGTGTGTGGTGTGTGTGTGTGTGTGTGTTGTGTGTGTGGTGTGTGTGTGTGTGTGTGTGTGTGTGTGTATGAGTGTATGTGCGTCTGTGTACACGATATCTCATCTCCCAATTAACGGAATGACTTGAAATTTGGAACTTAAGGTCCTTACACTATAAGGATCCGACACGAACATTTTCGATCAAATGCAATTCAAGATGGCGGCTAAAATGAAGAAAATGTTGTCAAAAACAGGGTTTTTCACGATTTTCTCGAAAACGGCTCCAACGATTTTGATTAAATTTATAACTAAAATAGTCATTGATTAGCTCTATCAACTGGCACAAGTCCCATATCTGTAAAAATGTCAGGAGCTCCGCCCCATCTATGCAAAGTTTGATTTTAGATTCCCAATTATCAGGCTTCAGATAAAATTGAAACAAAATATTTTGAGTGGAAAAGGTTGAACATGAAAATCTCTACAATTAATGTTCAGTAACAATTTCAGCTAAAATTGAAAAATAAGCTCGAAATTCGAGAAAATAAGATTAGTCAATTGCAAACTGTTGGCAACTGTTGATTCCATTAAATCATTCACTATGAAGAGATAGCAGATCTCGTGTATATCTAGCGTTATTGTCCTGTCACCAGCTGTCTCAGATCTTAGAAAAGTAGACTTGAGATGCGCGGTAACACTAGCGTCAGTTGATAAATTTTCATAACGGCAAGGAAAGTTATGTGAGTGACCACACCAGATTTTTCAATATATTTAAGGGGTCTAATCACCTGAACGGGAAAGAATATTCTCAATCCGTTCGCAGATTCGGATTCGTCGCATCGAGGAGCATAAGAAGGCAGAGAGTTGATAATGATATTATTTACCCCGAAAAAATGACAAAAATAATGTACTGACCAATTTGCGTTTTCGAATATATTTAAGGGGTATATTATCTCCTGAAGGGGAGAGAATTTCGCCAATCTGTTTACAGACTCGGATTCCTCAAATCAAAGAGCATGAGAAAGTAGAGTTGATAATGATATTGTTTTTCCAGAAAAATGAGGAAAATAATGAACTGGCCGATTTGCATTATGCACACATAAAAAAGTTATTGGATGTCAAAATTTTAGGCTCGATTTTTATTTATATAGATTTTCTATTCTTAATTTGTGTTTGTTTTCAGAATGCTGACACCTGCTGTGAAAGAGGTGGGCTCCGGCTACACAGCGACATTCCTATCGCTGTTGTTTGGCGTGGCTGTAGCGCTGGTTGCCTACTACCGCATGAGCCGGCGCAGACTCTATCAGCTGGCAGCTGATATTCCGGGTCCTACCGGATATCCCCTCCTGGGCAACGCTTTGGAGTTCGTTGGTAGTCCCAATGGTATGCTGCAAAACAAACTTCCGATTTCTAACTCACATTTCTGTAGATTTGTGTAACATAATAATCCTATACCTTTCAACGAGCAATTTCTGTTTAGATATTTATATATCTGTATGTGACCGGATCTCAAAAACGGCTCTAACAATTCTCACGAAATTTGGAACATAGTAGCATAGAGAAACGATAGCATCGTCAGACGACAAAATTTTCAGCTGTTTTTCCAATGACGTATTTATCCTTGTAATGTCTTTCAGCGAGTTATCCCAGGTTTGAAACCTAGTGCAATCGAATTATCAATTATCATAAACCTACTATCATAGAGAAACAATAGCTTAAGTAGATATTCCATGGTATGGGGCGTTTATGTCGCATCTTTTACTGTTATCCTAAGCCGATAGTTCACGTAGTTCTTTCCTAAGCAGCTGTGTGACGCTGGTAGTCTCTTAAATTGTGCCGTTCATACACTATCACCCCAACAAAACAGTAAAAATTGACAATAATCGACAGTTATCGGCTTGAGATAACAGTAAAAGTTGCGACATAAATTCCCTATACCATGGAATATCTACTTACGCTATCGTTTCTCTATGATAGTAGATTTATGATAATTCGATTGCACTAGGTCTCAACCCTGGGATAACTCGCTGAAGGACATTACAAGGATAAATACGTCATTGGAAAAACAGCTGGATATTTTCTCGTCTTTCAGTACCGTAATGGAAGTTTGTGACCGAGTGCATGTGTGGAATCATTCAGCTAATCTCACAAGAAGAAAAATTCAGCAAGAAAAATCTATTTTCGTTTTTTCTCTTTTTTTTTAGAAAACAAGTTTACTTCAGAAAGTCCAAAATAGTAACTAGATGCTGTTAGTGTAGTATATTAACAAATATTGTAGCAAACATAGTAAATCATAGTAGATCGAATTCATAGTAGATCTATTTGCAATTGATGATGTGTTTGTTTTTTAAAGTGTGAATAGATTGTTATTTTGATGAGTGATAGTAGCTTAACCTAGATTTTGATTTGGACTGTAGTATAAATTCGAAAAGGGACAGTTTTGGGCATAAGCCTGTTGTGCCTCCTCATATAACTGTGAAAACAATTGTACGACTGAGAAAATTAATAAATGAATATAAACTATAAATTCAATCTTTAATTACAAATTTTCTATGATTTTACACTCCAGAGCAAAGCTCGGTCCCCCAATAAGTAATATCGAGTGACCTGGCTGACTCAGGTCTGGTGTCAGAGTTTTCAGGTCGCAAGTGATCAATTTCAGTGCCTCCGACATGACCTTACGACTGGTTTTAGACAGTCGGGACCGACGACTTCACGTGCCTATCCGAAACACAAGAGTGGCACAAAAAATATCTTGCCCGGGCCGGGATTGGAACCCCGGTTTATATAAATTTGTATGGTAATCAAACCTTGTTACAGAGTCTGGCAATCAAACCTCACAATAATTCAACCTTGCAATCTCAAATCTTAAGGCCTGGTTGCACAAAAGTTAGTTAACCTTTAATCATGATTAATTTCACGAGAACCAATCAGAGAAGGGTTTTCTGAGAAGAAGGATTCTCTGATGTGCTCTTTGGTTCTCGTGGAACCAAAATATTGATATAAATACTGATATTTTGGTCTTCAAAATTCTCAAGTTAATTAAAAATTGTTAACTTTTTGAATAAAAAGCTACAAACCATTACCAAAGTTACCAATCATGGTATTGTTTTAATCATTAATATATTATATGTTGTTGTTTTTCAGTTATAGTTGAATTTAATTTATGATCTAGACCAAAGACCTTAAAGATGCATAGACTCACATGCAGCGCTAGTGTCGTACTTGGAATTGAAATCGGCCATTGAGGGGGCAACCTATAAGATTATTACATACCAATGTCGTTGTAATCTATAGTATTACAAATATATAGATATAATATCTCGTGCTAAAATACCCCAATGGCGGCCTTCAATTTCAAGTAATAGCTATCATTGGGAATGCATAGGCATTGTGGGTCTATATCTCTTTAAGGTCTTTGATCTAGACCATGGCTTACTTTCTATCTATAGTAAGCTGTGTCTAGACTGATTCAGCAGTGGAACAAATATGCTTTGATAAGATTTATATTGAATAGACTATGGAATGGAACTTATATTAATATTGTATTGACTCTAAATTACTGTATGACGAAACTCTATGTTTGTAAAAGCTCTTGAGTTAATAAAACATTATAGCTTCTACTCGATTATGATAATTTTGGACACTTGGAATAATTATTTTCTGAATTGAGAATCAATCTATTATTTTTTTCTATAATCTTTGAAAATGTAACACATAGTAGATAACAAAGACCTTAAAGAGATATAGACTCACAATGCCTATGCCTTCCCAATGATAGCTTTTAATTGAAATTGAAGGCTGCCATTGGGGTATTTTAGAACGAGATAGTATATCTATATATTTGTAATACTATAGATTACAAAGGCATTGGTATGTAATAATCTTATAGGTTGACCCTCAATGGCCGATTTTAATTCCAAGTACGACACTACCGCTGCATGTAAGTCTATGCACCTTCAAGCTCTTTGGTAGATAACCTTCATCTCTTCTCTTCATTTATGTAATCATAATTCATCCCCCTCATCATCACCTAGACTTAAAATACCTCCAGAAGTTGCCTTTGAAAATAAATTCAATAAAATGTGCAACCTACTGTAACTCTTGCAATCAACATAATATGATATCTCCAAAGGCTAGGTCTCATTCTGGCATATAATTAATATAGTTGGAGACATTAATCAATTACTATCTATTCTTATGAACGTATTTATTTCCAATTTCAGATGTGTTTACAAGAATCGTGAACAAGGGAGACACGTACAAGAATATGTTACGCATGTGGATAGGTCCTCGCTTGCTAGTCTTCATCTACAAACCAGATGATGTCGAGGTAAGTGAAGAGTAAAGCTACGTTTACACCGCAGTTAATAACACAAGTTTTTACTTTCCTTACCCTATTACCATTTACCATAGGTAAGGAAAGTATTGCTTTCCGAAAAAAATTAAGGTACCCCAATTTGTAAATTTCTATACGTTTCAAGGTCCCCTGAGACCAAAAAAGTGGTTTTTGAGTATTGGTCTGTGTGTGTGTGTGTGTGTGTGTGTGTGTGTGTGTGTGTGGTGTGTGTGTGTGTGTTGTGTGTGTGTGTGTGTGTGTGTGTGTGTGTTGTGTGTGTGTGTGTGTGTGTGTATGAGTGTATGTGCGTCTGTGTACACGATATCTCATCTCCCAATTAACGGAATGACTTGAAATTTGGAACTTAAGGTCCATGCACTATAAGGATCCGACAAAAACAATTTTGATCAAATTCAATCAAATATGGCGGCTAAGATGTCAAAAATGTCAAAAACAGGGTTTTTCGCAATTTTCTCAAAAACGGCTCCAACGATTTTGATTAAAGTTATACCTGAAATAGTCATCAATAAGCACTATCAACTGCCACAAGTCCCATATCTGTAAATATTTCAGGAGCTCCGCCCCATCTATGCAAAGTTTGATTTTAGATTCTCAATTATCAGGCTTCAGATACAATTTAAACAAAAAATTTCGAGTGGAACAGATTGAGCATGAGAATCTCTACAATTAATGTTCAGGAACATTTTCACCTAAAATTAAAAATAAACTCGAAAATAGAGAAAATGTGATTATCCAATTGCAAACTATTTGCTGAATCTATTAAATTAATGATTCACTATGAAGAGATAGCAGAACTCGTGTGTCTCCAGCGTTATTACCCTGTCACCAGCTGGTTCAAATCTTTGAATAGTAGACTTGAGATGCGCGGGAACACTAGCGTCAGGTGATAAATTTTCATAACGGCAAGGAAAGTTGTGTGAGTGCGCCACACCAGATTTTTTAACATTTTTGTTATCAACTGATTTTAATTACAAAATTCAATAGCATCATGTTAAGTTGCATTTACACCGGAGTTGATAACATGAGTTAGGTACTAATAAAAAGTGGTCAACTTGACTGAATCGACAAAAATTTCTCATAACAAAAGCTAAATAACTCGTGTTTTCAACAGAAAATTCCTTGTTATTAACAAGATTTATGTTATCCATCGAGAGTCGGTAAAGATCAATGAAAATGTGTTATGTTAATAACAAAAGCCTCTTTTATCGCATTAACTTTTGTTAATAACAGCTTACTATCTTCCCCGCAATCCCCTCGCCCAGCATCCCTACCCTAGAACTACAGCTGTTCCCTAATAACTACAGCTGCAGACGAAACACGTGACAAAGTTATCAACTTTTGTTGATAACAAAACTAGCAGCCAAAAGAGAATGTTATTAACTTATGTTGAAAACTTTTGGTCCAAACTCTGTTGTAACGCATTATAATTTATTTACATTAGATCAGATAAATATCATTATGTTAATGATCACACATGTTTCAATTTAAAGTATTTTGAAGACAATTTTTGCTTTTAATTCCGGCTGATCTTGAAAAACACCTGTTTATCGGCGTATCTTTGGCGAACAAAATTCTTCCATCTCAGCTGAACTTGTGTACTGAATTTTTTTAAAATATATTTTTATCAATTATTGAAAAAGGTGGGGAAACGCAGAAAAGCTGAGAAAACGCTAATTTTGGGTTTATCTTTGGTTTATTTCAAATTCCTTCTAACACAACATTATTGCACCCCAGCTGAGCTTCTGTAGTAAATTTGAACATTTTCTGTTTATTTGTTCTCGATAAAGCTGGAAAAACGCTAAAAAACGCAGATTTTGGGCGTATCTTTAGAAATTTTTCCAAATCCGTTCTTATTGCGCCTCTAAAGGGCCAACTGAACACACCTACCAATTTTGAAAATTTCAAATACACAAAACATTTAATATTATGTCATATTTTTATCATATGTTAGGACGATCCAGTCGGGGGTCCAGACTAAACGTCTGGCTAAACGGATATGGCGAAGCGAGCCTGACGGCTAGTAATATAGTATTCCCAAGAATAGCTCTGATTGAAGTAGCAGTACCCAATCAATTTTTCCGCGATAAATTAGGACCTCCTAAATAGGTATTTAGGAGGTACTGGATAAATTGGTATTTAGGAGTTGCTGGATTAATGCATTTCAATCTTCAACTTGGTGCCAACCTAACAAAGTCAACTCAACTTAATGCCAACCTGACAAAATTATTAATTTAGTTCCCAGTTAACAACTGTTTCGAAGAGGTACTCTCTCTGGATTATAGTTCTATATCAACATATGGTATGGACATTTCAATTATAATTCAAAGATATTGGAATAAGAAGAATATACATGCTAAAAGACGAACTTTAAACCCTTAAAAACCACCCTTAGAGTTAAAATATCGCCAAAAGATCTCTTAGTGCGCCTCTAAAGGGCCAACTGAACATACCTACCAAATTTGAACGTTTTTGGTCCAGTAGATTTTTTAGTTCTGTGAGTGAGTGAGTGAGTGAGTCAGTATTAGATTTTTTATTATTTTACAGATTCTCAAAATCTATTGACATAGATTATCCTCTCGTAATTGTTCTCCTTAAAATTGATCATATTGTTGATCCTTGATATTGTTTGTATTGTTGATCCGCGTCTATTGGCTATTCAACAAATCCTCTTCTCGGCATTCATATAATGGTTTATTTCATTTTAGTTTTGAAATAATCTCCATCTCTAGGTCCTTCTGAGCAGCAGTCAGCACATCAACAAAGGCCAGGACTACGACTTCTTCCGGCCTTGGTTGGGCAATGGTCTCCTGATCAGCGGAGGCGACACCTGGCGGCGACATCGCAAACTGATTGCTCCCACCTTCCACCTCAACATCCTCAAGTCGTTCATCGACCTGTTCAACGCCAACAGTCGAATGCTCGTCACCCGGCTCAAGAAAGAGAGCGCCACTCGCAGAGAGTTCGACGTGCACGACTACATGAGCGAGTGCACTGTTGAGACGCTCTTGGGTGAGTTACTTACGGAACACTCTGTATATAATAGATCTGCGTAGGCTACTATAGTAAGGTCCACGTTATAATGGTAGTGGAGGAAGAAAGGAGAACAGCGTTGTCGATTATCTGCCTTGCCACTGCCTTCTATAGAACATAGTAGCTGATACCGGTAATTTTAAGGTGCATACAGACTTATGTGCTAGGAACACGCGCATTTCACTCTTTATCAGCTGACTCCATGATTATTATTTATCTGTAACTTGATGTTTCTGTAAATACAGATATAGTAAGCTTAGCATCAGCTGATAGATATTGAAATGCGCGTTTCCTTGGCGCCTAAGTCTGTACGCACCTTCAACTGTTTATTCTAGTTTAAAATTGAAAATTTAAAATGTTTTATTGGCAGGAATAAAAAAATTACAAGATCTTAGAAATACATAATATAAAGAAATACAAATTTTACAACATGGGGAAATACTATTACAAAATAAAAATGAAATGCCAATTGAGTAATAGCATCTCAAGTTACTGGACCTGTTCGAGATGGTGATATAAAAATTGATACAAAACTAGCGCTAAAAAGTAGTTACTGATGCCGACAGTCGCATATGAAGTGACACAATATATTACATAACAGTATCGATGATTCATCAGTTTTAGCTCCGAAGTATATTGTACATTATTTTATGATATACAAGTTTATAAGGCTACATGAGAATTCTAAAAATAATCAACCATATTTTATTCTTTCTCAAAAAAATAAAATGTTCAATGATTAAATAACACACTCTCATAATTGAGATTGGATATTTTGTAACCAAATATTATATATCATACTATATTATGTTATATTTCTACATTGTTTGAACACATTTATTTTATTTAGCGTATGACATTTTTTGCCAAATTTTTAAAATTTCATACTTTTATAAGTGTACGTCAAGGGTTGATATAGTATTTATTGCCTGGGGACTGGCTACAGTAAAGTCGTTGGCCTCACACAGGTAGGCCACTACCTGCGTAAACAATTAAAACCTTAGTGCATACTTGTGACGTCATCACAGGTAGGGCTCCGATACCAAAGAAAATTTGTTGATCTATATCAGCTAATGTTTTATTGGTGTAGGAGCCCTACCTGTGCTGACGTCACACGAGTGCACTACGGCTTTGTTTACGGAGATAGTGGGTAGGCACGTCTCTCGCAATCAAATAGGCTATAATGTGGTGCACTGTCTGCTCCATCGCCCCACAGTCACATACTGGGTGTCTGCAGGTCCCTGTTTAAACACAATCTGACAACGTTGCGGAGCTAGAAAAAGATAGCGCTATCTGCTTTTCGAATGATAGACAAGGATAACAGTACCATTTTCAATCGAATACTGTCATTATACCGTGAACCCCACTATAGAATTCACCGAAAAATCAACTACGGTACATCAAACTGTTTACATTGTTATGTTAACATTCTTGTTCTTTATAGAGGTTGAAACATAGTGGACCGGCGAAAGCATTAGAGTGTATCCAAGAAGGTAGCAGCTGAGAGTTTTTAAAAGCATGTATATGTTTCCTCCTAAGGCCCGCCGCAAAGTAGACCCACGCTAATCCACGAAAAGCAACCCACGCCGTGGGATGATTTGTAAACCATTGTTAGGCTTCTCCAGATTTCTGTGTAATGTTAATAATACATGCAATGAATAATCCACTTGTCAGCTGATTGGTTATGAATAATTCTATAGCAATGGTTTACAAAACATCCCATTTTGTAAACCATTGCTATAGAATTATTCATAATCAATCAGCTGACAAGTGGATTATTCATTGCATGTATTATTATCATCACACAGATGTCTGGAGAAACCTAGCAATGGTTTACAAAACATCCCACGGCGTGGTTTGCTTTTCGTTGATTAACGTGGGTCTACTTTGCGGCGGGCCTTAATGTCCTTTAATAAATTTCCTTTGATATTGTCTCTGATTCTTTCTACATTCTACTAGCTTACCTTCGCCAATCCAATATGCTCTGATAGGAAGCATTGAAGTTATTCATGTGGGCTAAAACATTATAGTAGAGCGGTGAAGGCTAAGTGTACCGTATCAGAGAAGGTAGATGAGGGTTCTAAATAAGCATGTATAGAATCAACAAAGAATTCTAATTTTTGGCATTCCATAAATGAGGCGACACATTTTTGTTTCCAGGAATAAAATTTTTCATTACTATCGTATTTAATAAAACTTTTAAGTGAAAAAACACTCACATTTTTTGATGTGGCGACGTCCGTTTTGTGCTGGTTTGTTTTAAAGTTTTTAATAAATTTTTAGTGAAATTTGACAATATCAATGTTTTTTTGGCTTGAAAATGTGCAATACCAGCACAGAACGGACGTCGCCACATCAAAAAATGTGAGTGTTTTTTCAATAAATGTTTTATTAAATACGATAGTTATAATAATAGTGAAAACAAGAATCTATAAAATGTGAATTTTGTTCCAGAAACTGTGATGGGACTAGACAAGACAACCCAAAATGAGACCAGTGGCTATGACTATGCAATGGCTGTCATGAAGTGAGTAGAAACAAGAAATACAAATTTAAATTATCTCCTATAATGATAATGATGATGATGACGCGTTGGTAAACGTGAAACCATGGTACTGTTTTAAAGTTTTTAATACATTTTTAGTGAAATTTGACAATATCCTTGTTCTCTTATTATGGAGAGATTTCACAACATCACCATCAATTCCACTAATTTTATTATCTCCTACCATTATTTCCTCTTTTATTCTCAATCACTTCTACTCCGATGGCCGTAATTCTTTATTCAAAATGAATAATAGAGAATTTTTACAGTTTTTTTTACAGTTATAACTTTTTCAATAATTTTTTCCTCCACCTACTGTCTAAAGTACTTACCTTACTCCCTGAAACCTAATACTAAAGTGTCACTTTTTCGCTCTCGGTAGTAAAAAACAGAAAAACTCCCTAGGGAGTAAAAGTGACTCCATTTAAATAACATTGGGAGCATCTCTATTTTGAAACTTACATTGTAATAGGTTAGAAGGTCTAAGCTCAGATGAGAATGCATAATAGAGGTGTCTGCCATTGAGTCAACTGAATTCAATACCACAACCAGAAATTTGATTAACTCATGAAATATATGTTTATATGATAATTATAATATTCTTAATATTAGTAGACAATGAAAATTTATACAATTTTTTAAATATTTTATTCTATTCAAAATACCAGCCAACAAATATTTTTGATCTGCAATTCCAATCTGAACCGCGTGATCTGGAGTCAGCCATTTTTGGTAGCTGCTCAGCTGATATAATTGTTACAACTTTAGCCGATAGATAGCGCAATCGGCAGTGCCAATCAGACGACCGGTTTTTAGGTTTTAGATTTAGGTTATGTTGTTAGGAATCATTGTCACCAATACGTAAGTTATTAGAATGATTTTATTTGCAGTTTCTATAAAAAAATGTAGATGGAGGAAAAATGTTGTGTACATCACGAGCGAAATATACTTTTTCTCCCTCAGGAAAATTGTTGCCCTCGGCTTCGCCTCGGGCTTCAAACTTTTTCCCACAGGGAGAAAAAGTTGTACTTTTCACTCTAGATATACAAATAACTATTAATTGATTCAAGTACTTCATTTCAAAGGTATTTTTAATTCATTTTTTAATGTAAATTGGAAATGACAAACAAATTAGCAACATTTGGACAGTTGTATGAATTAGAATATTGGAACCGTTTTGGGAATAAGCCTGTGGCACCTACAAGGTACTCTTCTGATGAATATTGATAGTGTTTTCATGGTAATACCTACCACATCTTCAGCTGGTTCTGTAATACACAGTACATGTTGAACATTTTGTATATTACACTATCAATATTTATTGGCAGAAATTAATGTTTAATACTAATATTTTTTCAGGGTTTGCGATATTTTGCACCTGCGACATACCAAGATGTGGCTGAGACCTGATTTCATATTTAACATGACTAAACACAGCAAGGAGCAGGATTTGCATCTTAATACAATACACTCACTGACAACAAACGTGAGTTGAAAAATATATTATCAATAAAAAAATATATAATCATAGAAAGAAAATTCTCAGCAACTCCATCTACTGTTTCCAAAATATTGATACTGCGTATTGTCAAAAATAATGTGTACGGTATGCAATTATTATAATCTCATGCTGTCTCCTCATCCACATTTTTAGTATAAAAATAATATTTTAAACGGAGTAAATATTATATATTATCGGTCTACTGAAGGCTATTCGTTACACTTTTTTTCTATTCAAATTGGATAATCTTTTTCAATATATTTGTTAAGATCATAATAAGAGTGAGAAAAAGTGGCAACTGAAATTTTTAAGTGGTCTAATAAGCGAGAGTTATAGGTTGTTGAAAGTGCTAACCCCGTTTTCTTTCCAGATCATAAATGGTTTTGAATTTTCCATTGGAGTTTTTCTTAATACATTCTGTACATCATTGTTCTAATATGTGTTTTTTCGCGATTTATACCAAAATAAACAAGTTATCGAATTTACAAAAAATGTTACTTTCTTATGAACGATATGGGGAATAAAATGTTTTAGTTTGGAAAGATACATTTTTTGAATTTTTGAGAGAAGTTCAGTTAATATAGGTAGTCGAAACCGTTTATGATCTGGAAAGAAAACGGAGTCTGGAAAATTAGCACTTCAACAACCCATAACTCGCTTATTGGACCACTTGAAAATTTCAGTTGCTACTTTTTCTCACTCTTATAATGAAATGATCTTAACAATTATATTGAAAAAGATTATCCAATTTGAATAAATGAAAAGTGTATCGAACAGCCTTGAACGGGAACAATAGGCCTAACTCACAGATGGAACAAATAGCAATTTCTATAATTTTTGATTAATTATAATAAATTCTTATGGCTTTTATTGGCAGAGAGATCCTTTCGTATGTTCTGCCTCGCCGTATTACCCAATGTCATTTCCTATCAACACTCAAGTTTATAGGTTATGTCTTGGGTTCTTCATATTTTCTCACTAAAAATTTGCACTTTCACTTCTTGAGCTTTATTTTTGACAAACCAGCACAAAATAATTGTTATCCAGAAAAGACGAAAGTTTACAACTTCCTGTATTGTGATTCATTTATTTATTCATATTATTTTTTTATTTATTAGGTGATAAAGGTGATATTGTTCTAGATATTTATATTAAATGAAAACAGCAGTTTTTTGATGAATTCTATTCATCACCGTGAAATAATATACCATAATTTCAAAATCATTACTCATTTTTTGCAGGTCATGAATAAGAAAAAGGAAAACTATTTCCAGTCGAAGAACAGTATCAACGGTTCGGCGCAGAAGGAAAAGACAGTAGTGGAAACGAATAATGCGAAAAACAAAACTGAAACAAAAAAGAAAACTGATGCTAAAAATGGTGAGGAGAGCAAATTTTCCTACGGACAGGCTGCAGGATTGAAAGATGATTTGGATGTTGATGATGTAGATTTTGGTGAGTTTGAATTAGATTTCAATGATAATTATTTAATAAATCTTCAAAATTGATCAAAAATGCTGTAGTGAATTATAGTGAATCGATGTGGATTTTGGTGAGTTTGAATTAGATTTCAATAATAAATTATTTAATCAATCTTCAAAATTGATAAAAAATGCTGTAGTAAATCGGTTTTCAAGAATATATTTGTCAGAAATGAAAAACTTCAATTTCAAGCTCTGGAGAATCTGAAGAAATTGAAGAGACTTGAATGAAATTCAGAATTTTTTATTCATTCATTCAACATTATTTTTTCAATAATGTAACTTAGTAAGCTTCCAATAATGTGATTATTTCTACAATAAGTAGCCTGTAATTGTATAGTTTTTTAATTGTTATCTTGGGGAGAGTATTTATTTTATTCATTCAATATATAAAAAAAGTCCAGAAAAGTACCACTTGCCCAAAACGGTTCCAATTATAATTTATACGACAGTCTAAATGTCCGGATTATGTGTTACTTTCACATTTTTGATTTACTTATTACAATTTACAATCAAAGATTATTTGATTCAAGTATTGACCAGTTGAGTAGATTATCTCATATGAAAATATCCTAGCTCCAAAAAGTGTCTATTGGAAAAGAGAGAAGATTACAATGATATTCAATGATGAACTGTCATTATTGGTTGAAACTAGATCATTGATCTTATTTTCAAAAATAATGATGTTATTTCGAATTTAATCTTACTATAAGTTCACATTGTTTGTGATAACTCAGAAATTAAAAATTTTTTTGAAAACTGAAATCAGGATATGCTTTAAAAATGCGGAATACTCGTATAATAGTGAACTTTTTTGACTGAATAATAACTAATTTAAATTAGTTGACTAATTATAAATGATTCTAACCTAAATGACTCTAGGCCTACTAATTTATTTAAGGGTTTATATGCACACATAGAGCGGTCCTCCCAATTCCAGCGATCTTAGAAGGAGATTGATATTATATTATAAGAATTTCTATATCATTTTTGAGACAATTCAAAAATAAAACATTTTTTTTAAATCTGAAATCAGATTTCAATAATGTGGAATCATATTTTGTTTTTACTTAATGAGAATCTTTTCAAATTCATAAATGATTATATGTACAATCACCAGTAAGTTACCAACCAAATTTGATGTATATATATATATATTTTTTAAGATGACTAGAATTCCATTTACAATGTAATTTTCCATTCTAAAGTTATAAGCATAGTTTAATTTCATTGTTAATCCATCTATTCCCACTAGCATTTTTTATTCACCTTCCCTTTCACAACCCCACATAACCTAAAATTGAATTTCCTGTTCCTTCAACAATAACAAACACATCAATATTCAGCTGAAGATGTGGTTGGTGTTACCATGAAACCTGGTTCTGTAATGTGAATTAATTTTTGAATAAATTAAAGTGGTATTGACAATATCAACGTCTTATTCTTTCAATTATGGAGGAATACCACAACATCTAATACCACACAATCAAATTGATGAGAATCTATTCTTATTTATATATCCTAGGGTGTATCCAGACAGAGAGCGGTCATCAAATTACAGAGATCTTAAAAGGAAATTGATATTATATTTTATGAATTTCTATATCATTTTTATATATCCTCTTAAGACTGCTCTGCGTAGAGCTAAATCATATATAATACTAGCCGTCAGGCTCGCTTCGCTCGCCATATCCGTCTAGCCAGGGGGCTCCGCCCCCAGGACCCCCGACTGGATCGTTCAAGAATGAGATCAGCAGGCTCGCTTCGCTCGCCTGCATTTTTCATTTGGGCATTTTTATCATAATTATGTTAGGACAATTCAGTCGGGGGTCCAGACTAAACGTCTGGCTAAACGGATATGACGAGCGAAGCGAGCCTGACGGCTAGTAATATAATATTCCCAGGATTGAAGTAGCAGTGCCCAATCAAATTTTCCGCGATAAATGCATTTAAATCTTCAACTTGGTGCCAGCCTAACAAAGTCAACTCAACTTAATGCCAACCTGACAAAATTATTAATTTAGTTGCCAGTTAACAACTGTTTCGAAGAGGTACTCTATCTAGATTATAGTTCTATAGTAACATATGATATGGAAATTTCAATTATAATTAAGAGATTGGGAGAAGAAGAATATACATGCTAAAAGACGAACTTTAAACCCTTAAAAACCACCCTTAGAGTTAAAATATCGCCAAAAGATTACTTAGTGCGCCTCTAAAGGGCCAACTGAACATACCTACCAAATTTGAACGTTTTTGGTCCGGTAGATTTTTAGTTATGCGAGTGAGTGAGTGAGTGAGTGAGTGAGTGAGTGAGTGAGTCAGTCAGTCAGTCAGTCAGTGAGTGAGTGCCATTTCACTTTTATATATATAGATAGAAGATAGAAGATAATATTATGTACCTACCTAAGCTTTTTTAATGCCAGTTTAAATTTAATAACATTTTTCAAAATAGATCTAAATATACTAGTAATTATCAAATTTCAACTAAGTTTAAATTTGATTAGACAGTAAATGTGTTTCCAAGAATATCTTGGTCTGAGTTTTGGTTAATAATATTTGTTTAGCATATAAGAATGTTCTGGAATTCCATTTTTCATTTGTGATTATATTCACTTTAAACTGTTAGCATTTGTTGAATAAGAAGCATTAAAATTTATGCTATTTATTTGACAAGGAATGCTAGCAATAGTTTTAAGTGGATCTATCTATATAGGAGTGTGAATGATGATTTTGCATTTGATTTACAGTTTTGGGCGAGAAAAAGAGAATGGCATTCTTGGATCTGATGATTCAAAGTTCGCAAGACGGAAATCTGATAACAGACAAGGAGATAAAGGAGCAAGTGGATACAATTATGTTTGAGGTACCTACCCAACAGATTTGTGCAAGTTATTCAAATAGATTTATATAAATTTCAAAAAAATATTTAGATAATTTCAAACTTGAATGAATCGATAGAATGAGAATTTAAATAAATTAATTGATTCAACATTGTGAGAATAATTTGCAAAACTGCTTCTAAATAGAGTAGACTTTAACTATTCATCTTTTGAAGGCCAATTGAATGTAATGTACATCTACGTTGTACAGTTTTTCAAATTCAAAAGCATTTTATTAAGCCAAAGACAATAGTATACACATACAGACCAAGTGAAAACATCAAGATAACAATGTAGGTATTGTAGTGATTGAAAAATTGAGCAATTCAAGTAGTCCGGGTAATTCAATTATGTTCATAGAAAATAGTTTCTATTAAGATAAAGAAAGGAAAAAAGATGTTGTCGAATTCCACTATAACATTTTTATGCACCAAAACTAGTTTTCGTTGCCTATGGCAACATCTTCAGTGGAATTCGACAACATCTTTTTTCCTTTCTTTATCTTAATAAGGAGAAGTTCCACAATATCTCTGATAAAAGTGTTAAATTGAAAATAGTTTCACTTGAAATACTCCATGGTGATTGACGGTATAGGAAAATAATCTTGAGGTATATGAATCTATGAATATATTCATCTGAATGTTCTCAACAGATAAGTGCAATAACATTTTTCATATGGAAAACGATGCTCATCTATGAATGAGAATAGTTCAAACCTTGCGATGCTTCATATGAAACAATTATTTCAATTCTTATCAAATTTTTATGCAATAAGTTTGACACATTATGAAATATTTTCTAATCCAATTTAAAATGTATTATAGAGGTTATTTGAAATACCATAACATAGTGAACATAATACTTCCAGCCTAGAACAAATTCCAATCTATTGCTCGCATAACATATAAAGAATATAATTTCCTAGGTTTAATAATTATATTCTATTGTTTATTTAGATTTAAAAATTTCATTTTTTCACTTCCAGGTCATGATACAACGGCCGCAGCTACAAGCTTTTTCATGTGCTTGATGGGATGTCGTCCTGATATACAGGTACAGTTTCAATAAAATTGAAATTTAGATAATTCTTGATTTGAAATTTAAAATTCAATTGATAGAGATTACCCTACTGTTTTTGACAAAATTGATTCACAAAAGGGTTGATAAGTTTGTCATTGTTATATTGGTTCTAATTCATAGATCCTACTTCATTATCCTACTGACCAACTATAATTATTGTTCATCAACAATATTGATTTACGAGTTTAGTTTAGCTAATACGTTCAGTTTTATATCGTTGCATTGATTTATGCTCAATTTTCATTCATGCATTCAATGTTTTCTTTCACAAAAGTCATTATTCACAAAAGGTGATATGCTAACGGTTTACCACAGATGTAACTGATTAGTAATGGTTTTACTCAGCCTAAAGCTGCGTTTACACCTAAGTGAATAACAAAATGTTAATAACTTAATCCTTATAGATTCTATTAGATTGAACATAACTTATCATACACATGATGATCATGTGTTTGTCAAGTTCCGTTCAATCTGATAGAATCCATATGGATTAAGTTGTTAACATTTTCTTAATAAATTTGGTGTAAACCCAGCTTAACTGATAATAGAATAGAATAATAGTCTTCATTCATCAGATGTAAGAAATACATTGGAACAGTGTCAATAAATAAAATATATATAAATATGAATAACTAGGCTCGGCCAGCATAGACAAAAACTTTTCGTCAAAAATCAAAGTTGAACTGTTGAAAAGAATATAGCGACCAGATATTCCTTTGACCAAATATTCCCTTAGATTATTTGCAAACATTCTTGGATCTTCTAATACTTGGAGACTGCTTGGTAACTTTTCAAAACACTTCTTGCCTCTGTATATATATATTTTTCGTAAAAAGGTCTAATCTGTGCCTCTCTATTATACGACCAAACCTTGTATTATAACCATGAGTGTTATATTTCTCAAGTTGTCGCCTAATTTTTGAAAAAGACTATAACATCATAATTATATGTATTGTCCATATATTGTGAAAAGTTCATCCAAAACTAATGTGCAAATGGAACTGTTAACGCTAGACGCTTTCAAGATTGAAGATTCATTTTATTAGCCACAGCTTTCAATCACAAGAGCAATTCATATGAATTTTCTATATAATAATGAGTTTCTACAATGGAAGTAAAACATACACTTATTCTATTATTTTTTTAAATTTATTTATCCACAATTCAACGACTCTAATGTAATAACATTAGTGAAAAGTGCAGTTTTTCTCCCTGAGGGAAAAGTTTGAAGCACGAGGCGAAGCCGAGGGCAACAATTTTCCTGAGGGAGAAAAAACATTTTTCACTCGTGATATACACAACATTTTTCCTCCACCTACATTTTCATAAAAACTGCTAATAAAATAATTTTTTCCTCCACCTACTATCAAAAGTCTCATTTTACACCCTGGAATCGAATACTAAAGTACTACTTTTCCTCCCATGGGACTAAAAATAATTCCCAGCGGGAAAAGTGATCACTTTTACTCCCAAGGGAGTAAAAATAACCCATAAGATTAACATGGGAAGAAGTCCGACAACGCCGCGATTGAAGAATGAGGAATGTGGCAACACTGTCGTGGTCGGTAGAGGAAAAGTAAAAGAGCTCTATTTCGATCTTTGGAATATTTTAGCTCTAGGAATAGAGCTGAAATAGTGTGAAAGCGTGAAGATGTAGTAAAATTATTCATTGTTATAGGTATTGGTGTAGGTGGAGGAAAAATGTTGTGTGCATCACGGGACTAAAGTACTTATTCTCCCTCAGGGAAATTGTCGCCCTCGGCTACGCCATCGGGCGACAACAGTTTCCCTCAGGGAGAAAAAGTTGCACTTTAGTCCCTAGATGCACAAATAACTATTAAAAACGTATGTGACCAATCAATGTGTTACAACATAATCTAAAAAGTAAACAGAAACAGCTGGCTTGTAATCACAGTTCTCCTCCGACAGCACTATCTGTCGGGTAAAGTTGTAACAACAATGACAGCCAAAACTACAGCTATGATGAAGTTCCCGTTTCAAATTTGATTAGTTAATAAGTAATATTCGTTGGCTGATATTTTGAATAACATGGAATAAAAGAAAAAAATAAATACATTTTTTTAGTATAGTGATATGAAGTTTGTAATAATAATTTCAGCATACAAACATAAATTTTATATATCGATCAAATGTCTGGTTGAGGTATTGAATTTAGTTGGTTTAATGACTACTCTATATGCTTCCTCATCTGAGCTTAGACCTTCTGACCTATTCCAAATGTACGTTTTTAAAATATAGATGCTTCCCATGTTATTTAAATGAGTCACTTTTACTCCCTAGGGAGTTTTTCTGTTTTTTAGTACCGAGAGCGAAAAAGTGACACTTTAGTATCATGTTTCAGGGAGTAAAGTAAGTACTTTTGACAGTAGGTGGAGGAACAAATAATAGTGTGTTAAACTTGGGTACGCGCCACCTTAGTCCTCCGACACACCCAGAACCTGACAGGAGTGGACAGCGACTATGGATGGACAGGTAGGATGAATGTGTCTGTTTTTGACGCTGGTGTATACTGACATCGTCCCGTTAAACTTAGATGTAAAACTCAAACAAAAATTGTAAATAAATCTAATAATATTATTTATCCACTTCAAATTTTTCATTGTTAATATTGAGTCATAAAAGCTCACAAAACCACTCTGTATAAACTTCCGATATTTTTAGTGATTATTTGTGAAATAGATGTAATTTTCGAATGAAAGCAATCAATAATATCACCTGACTTGTTTTGTTGTACAGGAAAAATGCCTGCAAGAAGTAGATTCGCTATTTGGGGACTCAGACAGGTACATCACTTTTGAAGACACCCTGGAACTGAAGTACTTGGAAAGATGCATCATGGAGACACTGAGACTGTTCCCCCCTGTACCCCTAATCAGTCGACAGCTAGAAGAGGAGATGAGACTCAGTAAGTTGACTGATGTAAAAGAATAAATATAAATTCGTTGAAAAAGCATTTAGGTAGTTGATTTATGTAGAAGAATATACTATATAACTTTTTTGGAAAGACATTCAGTTGCTCAATGTAGGAGGATGAAATTTATATTTTTTATAAATTGATATGAAATTGAATTTTGATATTTAACTAACCGAGCGAAGTGAGGTCTAAGATTCAAGTCGACGATCTTGCATTTCTCAGTAAGTTGACTGCTGTGAAAGAATAACTATAAATTCGTTGAAAAAACAGTTAGTTGATTAATGTAGAGAATATATATATAACTTTTTTGGGAAGACAGTTAGTTGCTTAATGTAGAAGGATAAATATCGATCTGCTGTAGAACAATAAGTTGATTAAGGCTGTTTCGGTACACTTTCTATTATTTAAATTGGATAATCTTTCTCAATATAATTGTTAAGATCATTATAAGAGCGAGAAAAAGTGGCAACTGAAATTTTCGAGTGGTTCTAATAAGCGAGTTATGGGTTGTTGAAGTGCTAACTTTCCAATTCCGTTTTCTTTCCAGATCATAAACGGTTTCGACTATATTATTAGAACTTCTCTTGAAAATTCAAAAAATGTATCTTTCCAAACTAAAACATTCTATTCCCCATATCATTTATGAATAAAAAAGTAATATTTTCTGTAAATTCGATAACTTGTTTATTTTGGCATTAATCGCGAAAAAACGCATAATAGAACAAAGCCAATGATATACTGTATGTACAGTATTTAAAAAAAACTCCAAAACGAAATATGCCAATTTCACCATCCTTTGCAACAGGTTCCAGCGATACAGTAATACAAAATAAAAACATTTCTTGAACTTAATCCTTTTGTATCATCTCATAATATTGAGAAAAAAACATTGCATTCAATCCCTATCCTGATAAATAATCCTTCACAAAATGGATTGGATACTCAGCTATACCGGTATTATCATCTACTTTGATTTAGTTATAGTGTAGCCTATAAGCAAACATATATTGTAACTTACTTGAATATAGGAATCTTGACTTGATAATGGCATCATATAGCCGAAACATGTTGTGAGTAAACAATTTTAAAAAGGGTACTTAGATTTATATTTATAAATCATGGAGTCAGTGAGGTTCACCCCAACCCCCTGTAATCAGTCAGCAACTCAAAGAGGAGATAAAACTCATCCAATATTATCAAGAAATAAAAAAAATCAAGTAGCCTCCCTTTTTCAAAAGCTTTTAAAATATTGATGACGGATCAACCAAATATTAAATAGAAATATATTCTCACCCAATCTTATACAGTACTAGCCGTCAGGCTCGCTTCGCTCGCCATATCCGTCTACCCAGGGGGCTCCGCCCCCTAGACCCCCGACTGGATCGTCCAAAAATGAGATCAGCAGGCTCGCTTCGTTCGCCTGCATGTAGACCTCAGCGGAACCTCTGTACCGAATTTGAACGTCTTATGTCAATTTGATCTCAAAAATTTGAGAAAACGTTGAAAAACGCTGGTCAAAACACCTGTTACTATATCGGCGTATCTTTGGCGAACAAAATTCTTCCACCTCAGCTAAACCTGTGTACTGATTTAAAAAAAATATATTTCCATCAATTATTGAAAAAGGTGAGAAAACGCAGAAAAGCTGAGAAAAACGTTGGAAAAACGCTAATTTTGGGCGTATCTTTGTCGTTATTTCAAATTCCTTCTAACACAACATTATTACACCCTAGCTTTGCTTCTTAAATTTGAACAATTTCTGTTCATTTGTTTTCGATAAAGCTGAGAAAACGCTAAAATACGCTGGAAAAACGCAGATTTTGGGCGTACCTTAGTGCGCCTCTAAATGGCCAACTGAACATACCTACCAAATTTGAACGTTTTTGATCCGGTAGATTTTTAGTTCTGCGATTGAGTGAGTGAGTGAGTCAGTCAGTCGCAGTCAGTGAGTGAGTGAGTGAGTGCCATTTCGCTTTTATATATAGATAATCTGATTTAATATATCGTGAACCTAATGAGGTCAAAATGATCAAAATTGGTAGACTGCGATGGGCTGGCCACCTTATTCGGGCAGATGAGACATACCCACCAAGGAGACTCATGCTGTACAGGAAGGAAGGGAGGCGAAGACCAGGAAGGCCGAGACTGCGCTGGATGGACGGTGTTGACAAGGACGCACAAGTGATTGGAGCCAGAGGTTGGAAAGCGAGGGCGGAAGACAGAGACGAATGGAGGCGAATACTGGAGGAGGCCAAGACCTGTAGCGGGTTGTAGCGCCACTGATGATGATGATGAATCTGATTTAATCTAATTTAATCCAATAATTTTGTATTGTCTATTGTCAGTAAACAAATGCAAATAAGAACTATTCTGTCTTTTTTCTTCAGGGCTACTTTTAAATATAAATAAAAATATAAATCTGAGTACCATTTTTAAAATTATTCCGTCACGACATGTTTCGGCTATAAAATGCCATTATCAAGTGATTAGAAAATAATAATTGAAAAAGAACTATTCTAATTGAAGCATTGCTTTCAACAGGCTCGTGTGACGTGGTGATACCAAAGAAGACCACCGTGGTGGTGGGCACTTACCGGATCCACAGACGCGAGGATATCTATCCGAATCCGGATCACTTTGATCCGGACAACTTCCTTCCGGAGAGGTCCGCCAACAGACACTACTACTCTTTCATTCCGTTTAGTGCCGGACCTCGCAGTTGTGTTGGTAAGTAGATAATGAATAAATAAGTAATTGATGACCTTTGAGTGCTAACATTAGTCAAGTTTAATGAGATTCAGAACTTGTATAAAATGAATGTACAGTATTTTGCAGACTTGAAGTTTACAGCAACTGTAACTTGAATCCACTATACCAATATGGACTCTACTTTAATCTTAAAATTAGAAATCCAAGTAGGTAACCTTTTTTAATGGCCTTTGAGTGCTAACATTAGTCAAGTTTAATAAGATTCAGAATTTGTATAAAATGAATGTACAGTATTTTGCAGACTTGAAGTTTACAGGAACTGTAACTTGAATCCACTATACCAATATGGACTGGACTTTAATCTTAAAATTGTAAATCTAAGTAACCTTTTTTAAAAACTTTCATTCACAACATGTTCAAAATAATACCATTTTCATGTGAGTGAAATTGATAAATTTCATTCACTTACTTGAAAATTGCAGTATGTTGAAACATGTTGTAAATAAAAAGTTTTTAAAAAGGGTTTGGATTTTCACTTTTAAAATAAAATAGAAGTAGCATAAATATAAAGAAAAATAAAAATCTCAGTATATTTTTTTGAAATATTTTATCACAACATGTTTCGGACATTTATGCCATTTTCAAGTTCAGAAAAGAGATAAATAAAAGTAGCCCTCACCAAAAAGTTTACCCTTCTACAAATTGGAAAATGACATAAATACTGTTGTCATCTAGTGTTGTAGGGCCTACCTACAAAAACAAGTAAATAGTGAAGTATGAAGCAAGATAAGTACCGTATAAAAAGTAAAAATAAACATTCAATTTAATGATATTCTCCACTACATTATTATATACTTTTGAGGTTTTGAAAATTTCAATCCAAGTACAAAATTAAGTTTTCAAAATCGCCCTTTTAGCTCAATCGTTAAAAAAAACTTGAATCCAAGTGTGCTTGTCCAATGTAAACTCTACTTTAGGTCCTGAACGCTAATTAAATAAGTCAATTGGAGAACTTCCTGCCCTGAGACTCGTGTGAAAAACGCCCCATATGTGACTTGGCCCTTATTGAATGTTTGAGAAATACTATATTTCGCACCTAGAGCAGAAAATGAGATTTTTCCGGCTCGAAATCGGTTTTCAAGTCCGAGGCCGTAGGCCGAGGACTGGAAAAGACTGAGAGCCGGAAAAACATTTTTGCCCGTTGTGCGAACGCTATTTTACGCCACACACAAAAATAAACAATATATAATATATATAGTGTTTATATAATGTTTTATAAATGCTATTATATATATAAATAATATGTGATAGCTCTAGCAAATATGAGGTAATCTGAATATCAGGAAATTGTCCAAGTATTTTTATTTTTTATTCTGATTTGTCTATATAACCTAAAAGATGATGTTCAATTATGTGGGAGGTTGAGTTTATACTTTTTTATTCTTTCAAATGACAATAAGATGATATTATTATAAATGTTTTAATTATTGAATAATGAACACAAATAATGAAAAGTTTTTTGATCAGCTGTTTTTTGATCACCTTTCTTAGTTCCATGTTAGCGGCTGGAAAGGATACTCTTTCCGGCCTAGGCCGGAAAGAAACCTGTTCTGACGTCAGACGAGAGTCGTCTGCAAACAATGTCTTTCAGATCTACGTTGGGACTAGAAAACAGCTGCTTTCTGTGCAGTGTGGCGAAAACACATTCAATAGTAGACATTAACTATTACATGCAATTTTAACTCATGATCAAGTGCCATTATTTGGGATAGTAGACATGTTTACAGAAATGTATCAATGAATCAATAATAATGAGGCATTTCCATGATTTATTTGGTGGTATTCAGATGAATTTATTTTTTCCTGAAGTGATGCTCACTCAAGTTTCTTGCTAGTGCGTGGGTATAAAGGAAAGTTTACGAATTTATAAAGCCTTCATCTCAAATATTCGATTTTATTATTATTATAACATACATTTCTAGTCTAAATAATTTCAAATTTGATCTTTATAACTGATTGATTGATTGATACCATCACTGATTATTCCCATTCTTGGTGTGTTGTCACAGGTAGGAAATATGCCATGCTGAAACTGAAGGTGATCCTAGCCACAGTTTTGAGATATTACAAGGTACTCCCTGGACTCCATTACGACAAATGGAAGCTGCAGGCCGACATCATTCTCAAGAGAACTGATGGCTTCATGTGTCGCATCGAGTCACGTCGCGATTATAATGCTAAGAAATGAATAAAAATTAAACTAAATGAATAAACTAAAAATCAAATTAAACTAAAATGATATGCGAACCCCTTCTTGCATACCTTATAGCTCGTGTATACATTAATATTTCCTTTAAGTCATGTCAAATGAAACATTAATCTAAAACTATAGAAAATAGCTAGTAGCCTACCCTTGTTAATTTTCAAATTAAACACGACTAAATTTCAAATTTCATGTCATTTTCAAGTGTATTTTTTCAAAAAATGGAATAAGCATTAAGAAGGACACTTGAGAATGACATAGATGTCGAAACTAGTCCTGTTAAATCTGAAAATATTACAAAGGTACTGTACTAGTTATTTTTTATAATTATTAAACATCTACTTAGCCCTATTATAATACTTTATTATCAATATAAATCATATACAAGCTCGTCTTTATGTCCATGATATCCTTCATATAATGTTCCTAGTTATTTCCTATATATTTTATAGAAATTAATAATAATTGAGTTTATAAATATTAAGTCACTTGATATTTTTTATTGGGATCGATGATTCAATTGGACAATGAGAAGATATATTTTCATGATAAAACACTAAAATATTGTCATAATATTATAACGAATTTATAAAAAAGTTACAAAATGCATATAGTTACTGTATTTTCAGAAAAATCGCATTCAACATTTATTGGAGTTTTCTGAAAACCTATCAATTTATTTCTAAAACAATTTCTACAAAACATTATCAGGATATGGGCCTGATAATAAATTGTTAAAAAATTGTTTAATTAACACAAAAAATTGTTGATAGATTAAGTTTGTCCGTTTGCCTTAGTTATAAGTTATTGTTGATATTATAACTTGTTTTTTGTTCCAACTTTTATTCATCACTAATGTTTTCTCTGTGTTTTTCGTCAATAAATATTGCTGATCTCCAGTGACTGTTAAATTTCTTACTAATAAACGTTTGGAGTTTTGTTGATAACTTTTATATTTTCAAATACAGTACAACTGATCTGTTTCTTTGTCACATTCGTTATTATCTTATTTGTTATACTGGACTTTTGTTTCTTATAATAAAGTTCTCAGTAGTTAATGGTATTGTTTTTATCAATCAAATTAAACTCTCTCATTATTCCATACTAAAATGAATAAAGCTGGGTTCTAACACACCAGTGACAGTGAAAGTGACCGGTACAGTGAAAATATAATTTCCATAAGTTCTGACTGGGCTGTTCACACTCAGCGCGGCCTAGCGAGTATGAATAGTCCTATAAGAACGTATGGGAATTATATTCTCACTGTACCGGTATTTTTAACTGTCACTGATATGTGCGAATCCATTTTCAAATTAGTGTGATTTATCACTTCAAAACATGTTTTATTTTATCTGATTATTTTTTTTAATTGGCCATCCTCGCCTTTCTTGGACTGCTAACTTTCAAGATAGGTACCTATCTAGTTTGAGTTTTTGAACAGTAAACAAATCTTCACATAAATAATTCAATTTCGACATGAGGGTATAATTGAGGAATTTTGTGTAAGATTAAGGATTAATAACGTTTCTTTAAAAACAGGTTTTATTTTGACTTGAACTAATTATTTTATTGTAATTATAGCTATTCTTAAGTTTCTTAAATAAGTGCAGTTCCTTCTGCAGTTCCTGTTTGGCTTGAAAATGTGCGATACCAGCACGAAACGGACGTCGCCACATCAAATAATGTGAGTGTTTTTAACTTAAAAGTTTTATAAAATTTAATAGTGATAATTATAGTGGAAACAAGATGGATAACCAACAACAGATTCTTAAATAAATTGCTAACTTTCAAAATACCTGCCAAGTTTGAGTTTTTGAACATATCTTCACAAGAACAATTTAATTTGAAAATGAAACATTCTGGGTTCATCAAAGAATTTTTTGTAATACGATGGTAATGATTTATACCGCTTAGGAGCCAGTTTTTAAAGAATTCATTTCATAATAATTTTTGTTTCACACTCTGTGAATACTGGAGTCCTGACACAATCTCTTTTATAACTTTGGAACCTGAGGCTCAGTTGCATAAATGCCTGTTAAATGTGATAAATGTTAAATGCCACAAATACCAATCAAAGTAGCATTATTTTCAAAAAAGTCTTTTCCAATTGTTTGTTGTAGCATTTAATCATAATTAAAATTTAAGGCTTTTGTCTTTTGTGCAACCGGGCCACAATCTTTCCACAAATCCTGCTTTGGCTGATGATCATATAGATAAATTCCGAAGATAAATATTTGCTGAGCTAGCTATTATTGGCGGTCTCTTTTATTTGAAACAATTTTAAATCATAAAGCTCTCGAAGAAGAAAATTTTTTATATGTTTCTTGATTATTATGAGAATGTGAAACTCTGTCTCCTATACAGCTGTAAACAGTAAACATAATTAATTAACAGCCTACTGATGTACAATACTTTGGAAAAACATTATCTAAATCCTTGGTTTTTAAAATTCTCATAGATAACTTTTAAGTAATCCTCAAATTCTAGTTTTCTATCAATTTATCTTCAATGTGAACTTAATTTAAACAAAATTCAGACAAGTAAGGGGAATTTTCAGTTCAAAAGTATATCACAATTTCCAAAATAACCTTTAAAATAAATTATTTACGGTGAACAGGCAATGAGAAATAGAGAATCATACCTAAGCACTTATCAAGATGACTTCCGTAACCCTTATTCCCGATCTATTATTAAAAAGTAAGTATTTTAATTCTGGTACCGTACTGTATAAGGCGAGATATAGGGCTACATTCCAGGCCTGATGCTATTTACTGAATCGATCTCAACAAAAAATTTGATGACAGGTATAGTCTAATGGCGCTGGACCTAGAATTACGCCAAATATCCTATTATATTAAGCTAGCAATTTCTGGATTTATATATCTGGTTATTTTTATATCTGGGGTTATTTCTATATCTGGCTATTTTTATATCTCGTTATCTATAAAACACTTATTGAAATGGGCTGCTTTTAAATTAATAAAACAAAATAAAACTTGTAGCACCCTTTATTTATTAAAAAACTTAAAATAGTTGAACAACTAGTTTCGGTTGAACCTGAAAATGGTTTTAGAACCGAAACTAGTTGTTCAACTATTTTAAGTTTTTTAATAAATAAAGAGTGCTACAAGTTTTATTTTGTTTTACTGGTTATCTATGTTTAACGGATCTCGAAAACTGCTCTAATGATTTTCACGAAATTTAGAACATAGTAGGTTTATGATATAAAGATTTGATTGCTCTAAGTCTCATCCTTAAGAAAACTCGCTGAACGACATTAAAAGGATAATTCATCCTTGGCTGAAACAGCTGTGGATAGTAAAAAAGTGAGTAAGGTATGTGAAGAATCAAAATATTGCATGTCCATAATTCATAAGATGACGTATAGCCAGCTGTGAAATATCAAAGTTAGTAGACAGTCTACTAACGTTGGTGAAATATAATACACACGATGATTTTAGAGAATTATGTTCTGTTTATCAATAAATAAAAATAACGAGCAAAGCTCAGTGCCTCGATATTAGAAGGTATTACTCATCCATGGTGAAAAAAGAAGGATATTGCCTAATATCAGAAATTTATTTTTTTAAATTTATTTCAGTTATAAAGTCGTGATATTGGGAAATAATTTTCTCTTTTCATGAGAACCTGTTGTTACATTTTATATTATTAGTTCTTCTTTTTTGATTTATTATTATTTATTTATTTATTTATTTATTCAAGGTGATACACATACTATAATTAGGAAAGAAAAAACAGGCAATTGCCCAAAACTTCTTCAGTTCCTGGATTTTCACATATTAAAAATAGTCCAAACAATTAGGTTAAGTTCAAATTTTGATTTCTGCCAAAGTTTCCGCACCATCCGAGGAAGATAACACAGATATAAAATTGATTTTGAATTTCACAATGTTGATATAAAGCCGAAAAACAATAATCAATCCGAAATTCAATTAAATTAATTGAAATAAATTAAAACATTTGAATACAAAAATTAGACACTCACTTTCAGCTACTTTACAGCTGTTTTTATCCTCAATAATATTCTGTATTAAATTTACACTATAAACAGAGATATTGAGGAATTTCTTCATATTAAGGTAAAATAGAAACAATATTGTCAGTTCCACAATATTAAACATATGTCGTTTTTATTTCACCTTATTAATATTCTATATTTGTCATATCCAGTATTTTGGATCAGGCTTAGAGTAAAACAAATGGATATAAGGTTTTGATTCAAATAAAAAATTTGGAAATTACGAAAACTCTACAAAATATTAGGGCCAATTAATTAATATATTATTTACTCGTATATATCGATGGGATAAATACTCAATTTTAAATATACTTTTACAATAGTTTAGCAATGATGAGTAGACTCATTTATTGTTGGTTTTGCAATAGAATACTGTCTTTTAAGAATGATATCCTATACAATTAAACGAGCAATTTCTGTTGATATATTTGGATGTTTAAATGTTTTTATGTTTGTATTTCACCGGATCTTGAAAACGGCTCTAACGATTCTCACGAAATTCAGAACATAGTAGGTTTATAATATAAAGATTCGATTGCACTTGGTCTCATCCCTGAGAAAACTCGCTGAAGGACATTAAAAGGATAATCATTATTATTATTCATCCTTGGAAAAACAGCTGATAATAATTATTTCGTCGTCTGTTGATGATGGAAGTGAGTGAGCGAGTTCATGTGTGTGGGACTGTGTCAAAATTATGACTCAGCTGTTGAACTTTTGTAATAATTCAATCAAGTACTTGGTGCCGGTTGCAAAAAAGCCGGGTTATTTTCAATCCTGATTGATTCCATTAGATCCATCTTTTTGAAATGGTCTTCTCTGATTTGGTTCACTTGAAATTTATCAGGATTAAAATTTAACCGGCTTTTGTGCAACCGGGCCTTTGTGAGGGAAATTTTTGCATTCCTCTGGGAATTAATCTCAATTTACTGTGATTAGATAGAACATTTCTGTAAGAACTATGAATCTTATTATAATTTCTTATTTCGTAATAAATTTTTCATTCTTTTCCACTCCAGAGCGAAGCTCGGTCCCAGATATTAATACTCTAAATAGTAATATGAGTTACAATACAATATTTTGATGATGTACATATTATGAGAAAGAATTAAGAATAATAAATCCAGTCAGTAAAGTAATATAATAGAATATATAGTTCACTTGCGAAGGTGATAGTACAGTTATACAAGTACGGAATATTATTGGGGATGAAAATAAATCAATAAAGAAAAGTACTGATAGTACAGTTATACGATTCTCATAATATGAGTCTTAACTGTATCTTAACTGCCTTATAGAATATTCAACAATGGTTGTCTCCATTCGTGAAATTTATTTAAATAATAATTATTAAAATTATTCTGCTCTCATGAATCCAACCAGTTCATTTTGTCATGAATTTAATTTTGTGAATATATTTGGTTCAGCTGAAGATGTGGTAGGTATTACCATGAAACCTGGTTCTGTAATTTAATATGAATTGATTTTTGAATAAATGAAAGTGGTATTGACAATATCAACGTATTATTCTTTTAATTTATAACTTTGATTTGATTATCACATGATTCAAGACCCCCAAAACCTCCAGAATGGACTAGAAACAATGAAGAGACTCTATATAAAAGGGATTGCTATGATTCCTCCAATGTAACTTATTATCAGCCAAAACCGATCGATTTTGAATGTGGAGAAGCTGATAATCAGTTTGGGGAACATCTTGAATACAATGATAAGGTAGGTATAACACAATATTGAAAAACATTGAGTTGACCATATTCATTTTATTTTTTATTCTTTGTAGAAAAATTAATAAATTTAATTGGGTAATAAGATTGCAAAAGCAAGCTGAGCAAACACACTTGAGAAATGAAAAACATTTTTCTATCACAATTATCTCGCTAAAAACTATTATAATATTGTCATTCCAAAACTGAGAAATCTGACTCCAGAGAGAAGAGTAGCCTATTTGAAGAGAATAACAAACAATTTTTTCTGTGCTGATTCTGTTTTTATATGATAAATTGTATGATTGCACCTTTATCGAGCATCAAGAGATAGATACTTTAATTGGATTAACTATCAATTTGATGTACACTACTAATTAATTAATAATTAGAACAAATGAGTGGAAAAATAGAATTTATTCAGTACAAAAGCTAATATTCATTTATTTGAACAAAAATCGAGTGAGTTACAAAAATATTAAATGATAAAATAATAATATCGTGTTACCTGGCTGGCTCAGGTCTGGTGTCAGAGTTTTCAGGTCGCAACTGATCAATTCCAGGGCCTCTGACTGCTTTTTAGGCAGCCGGGACCGACGGCTTAACGTGTCCATCCGAACATAGACATATCATAAATGATAACATTTAGTCTTCTCACATTTTTTATTTTAATATAAATGATAACAGGTTAGACTTCTTGTAAGGTTATCTAGTGCAGCAGAACAAACTCTCAAATTATTTTCTCTTTCTTCTATCCATTATTTGAGGGTTGTTCCTATTTTATTTCGATTTGGGAAATGGTTTCCAAAACATTTGTATTTGTTGTAAAGATATTTTTCTCTTCTGCTCTGATGCTCCTGTATTCGGGTTTCATTTTTTATTTAATAACTTTAGGCTATCACTTTAACATTGTGATTCTGTTTGAAGAAATATTCTCGAGGGTTGTTTCTATTTTATTTTGATTTGAGAATTAATTTACAAAACATAGTATGTTGTATTTGTTGATTTGTTGATTTGTTGTAAATATATTTTCCTCTCCTGTATTTCTCGTGAAATTATTTGCATACAGAATTATTTTCGCTAAGATTTATTGGTGCAATGACATGTTCTGTTATGTCTATATACAGTTTTTCTTTCTTATTATAGATATATTGTTTTTCTTATTATTATTGAATGGACAGCCACTTTGTTCTTTCATTTCTGTTCATCTGTTATACTAATTTTCTTTTACTTTTGTTATTCTGTTAATTCTGATGTTTATTTTATTAGAGGCTGTTTGTATTTTGAAATAGGTACTGTACGATATAGACATTTCATTTTTATTTTTATTTTTACTTTCACTTCTATTGCCAACATATTATTTTTTGCATTTTTTGTGATTATTGTTTGTGCTTTCTTTGCGAGAATAAAGTTGTTATTATTATTATTTGTGATTAAATTCGTTGATTTTAAGAGCAAGAGACTCAATAATCGCCTTGAAATAATATTTAATAGTTTAGTTTATTTGATTTTTGCACGGTTCAAACAATTTTTACAGCGTTTAACTATTACAGAAACAAGGCTTAGTGACTGCGTTGCGTGAGTGTGGCTGTCAATTGAACGATAACATCATGAATTCAATGAATAATTCATCGACATATAACACCAAAAAAGGTGAGAGTTAGTTGTACTAGCTATGAAAAAGCAATGATCGTTTTTACCAGGCTTACTTGTTTGTAGTGAAAAAGACAAGTCATTTTAGTATTTATTATTATTATTATTATTATTATTATTATCATTATTATTATCACTGATTGATTATATCAATGTACTTTTTCTATGGTTTTTTTATATAATGTAAAACTTGACTCCTCCAGTCAAACCTTCTTTAGAAGGTTTTGGAGAATTTATAATTCGTCTGGTTTATAATATTTGAAATGTTCTGCTGAAAGGGAATCTTCTTATCTTTTGTCATTCTTGCTTTTTTTATTATTCTTCATTTGTTTTGTTTGTAAGATTTCTTTTTATAAGTGTATTTTTCATTTTTGTTTGTTATATTTTCTATAATTAACTCCCTTCTTCTGGGGGTACCAGGACGAAGGAAAAAGGAAAAGGAAAGGAAAGGAATTATTATTATAATTAGCATTCTTCCTGTAAGCGATCTCTTCAAATATGATATCTTATTAAATAATTATTTTTCTAATAACTTTAAAGCATCAAGTAGAATTTTGCATGAGCGAAAACAAGGAGCTGCATATAGGAGGTTTATTGTGCCCGAATAAAATAACCATCATGATAAATGTCAACTTAGTTATCTTGTACCTACTATTTTCAATGAGTTACCAGATGATTTAATTGTTCTGGATAGAATTTCAATTGTTAAAAATAAGATAAAACACTTTCTGTTGAATAATTTGAGTGAATTTGATTGATACTTTTTTATCTACTTTATTTTCTTGTGTATTATTATTTGCGATAAGCAACAACTGAAATCCCATTGTTTTTAATATACTATTGCTACATATTGCTACACAATACAATAATTGAATGAATTATTATCAATGTATTACAATAAATATATTTTCTACTTAAGATTTACAATTATTTTTCTTTTGTTATGATTTGAATTAAATATAATTATTTTGAGATCACTGATTGATTATATCAATGTACTATTTCTATGTTTTTTTTCTTATAAAAATATAATGTAAAACTATTTCTATGTTTTTTTTTCTTATAAAAATATAATGTAAAACTTGACTCATCCAGTCAAACCTTCTTTAGAAGGTTTTGGAGAATTTATATTTCGTCTGGTATATAATTTTGTTGAAATTTTCCACTGGAAAGAAAATTGCTTTGTTTATTATTCTTCAATTTTTGTTTGTAAGATTTCTTTTTATAAGTGTATTTTTCATTTTTGTTTGTTACATTTTATGTAATATTTTATGAGGTTCCTCAGGGCAATAAAGGGGAAGACACGAAGAGACAGAGTTAGAAATGAGGATATAAGAAGAGAATTGAACATGGGGAGTATAAGGGAAAAGGTTGAAAGTATGAGACTACGCTGGTTTGGGCACATGAAGAGAATGAGAGAGGATCGGCTGCCAAGGAGAATGGTGGAGATGAGGATTGAAGGGAGAAGACCAAGAGGACGACCGCGACGACGATGGACAGACTCGGTGGCCAACGAAGTGGAGAAGAGAGGACACCAATGGCGGCAGGTGGAGGACGAGCGATGGTGGGAGGACCGAACAAGATGGAGAGGCATTGTAAACACCCAGACCCGGCACTAGCTGGAACGGGACCCGGATATGTATGTATATTTTATGTAATGAACTCCCTTCTTCCGGGGGTACCAGGACGAAGGAAAAAGGAAAAAAAGGAGAAGGAATTGTTATTATATGATAAATTTATAGTGGGTTTACAGATTCATATTCCTGTCGACACAAAGTGCATCGAAATTTATAAATGCTATATCATTTTCTTTTTTTGAAAATAACTAAAAAAATGTAAGGTGGTAGCAATTTGGATTGGAATTACATATTTATTTCCAACAAAAGTTATTTTTCAAATACATTAACTACTGAACTGAATCTTTTCAATTTTGTAGACTAGTCCATCTCAATATGTCAACTTTTCATCAAATTCATTGAATTTTTGGATAACTTTGTAGTCTACAAAACATTACCGTAGATAATGTTTAAAAATTATTCAATTGTTTCACAAAATACATTTTAAATCAATTATACGACTTGTGTACTAGGATTTTACACAAGTAAATACTTAGAATTTTTTATTAATTTTCTTACTTACTTACTCCCAGGGCCATTTATAGGCTATCTAAGTTGACATTTGGCCGCACCAACAAACTGTCTCCACGTAGTTCGCTCCTCAGCATCTCTTTCTGTCGCTCCAAGTCTCTCCTTGTCAGACTTAACCTGTTGCCACCATCTCTGTCCTGGTCTCCCACGGGGTCTTCTTCCTATAGTGAGGTCCACGTTATAATGGCAGTGTGTGATTTGCAATGGTGTTGCTATCCCAGTCTATTGTTCAACAAAGCAGATGGCGCTATCTCTTTCATGCATTGCGATGTTGCCACATCGTTTATCAACAATGTAAAAATTCAACTAATTGACAAAATATTTAATCTCAATCATAAACATTTATCATTACATCTTTGAAAAATATATCTTCTTGACAAATAAAATATGATCAACTATTTTCAACAATAATGATCGATAAAATTACACCAGTATCAGCTGATTGGGTCGAAACTCAAAAGGCTGAGATCTGGCAACCCTTTTCTCCTATCTTCCTACACTGCCATTATAACGTGGACCTCACTATAGAGGGTTGGATGTTGAAACTTGTTTCAGCTTGGACTCTTTTCCTCTTGTGAGTATGTGCCCAGCCCATTGTAATCTCCTACATTTTATGTCACTTACAATGTCTGGTTTATTGTAGAGGTCTCTGATTATTAATTTTCTAGTCTATGAAACATCTCAGTAAATTATCTTTCTTGTATTTTTATTGATTTTTTCTAGAATATCCAGTAATACAATGCAAAGCTCTGAAATTCAATGATAATTGTGACTGTGATTCAGATGATTTGGCAGTGCAAAATAGTGAGCGATATCGAGATCCTTTTCCGTTTAGGGTTTACGCAGTCAATTCAGCACCTAACTACCGATCACCAATTGAAGAGGTCTGCTCAGGTGAGAAAAAATCAATTGATTTTTGTTGATCAAATCTATGTATTACTTGATTATTATATTTGACTAGCTGGCCTGGCGAACTTCGTACCGCCGAATAGTTTAATGCATCTCATGACAAACTTTAGCTGGATGCACACCTGAGGAGACGCATTTTATTTATATAGATAATTTTTCAACTGCAAAATAAATAACTTACTAAAAATCAAATAATTCTGAACACCGAAGACAGCACAATTATTCGAAACAAAGCAATGTCTTTAGAGCATGTAAGTCTTCAACCTGAGGCCGCACTGCTGGATGGTTACACACACAACAGTCATTTTGTTTTTAGTCGGGGCGTTTAGAATAAAATACATGGGGCGGTTATGGAGCAGCACACACTCTTGCCTATTATCTACCGACGGCTGTTGTATGACGCAATTATTATAACAGCTTATTTTTATTTCTGTGTGTGGCCAGCTCACAAATCTTTTCCCATAAGTATTAGATGTGAACTTTGAAGGACCGTAGGAAAGAGTCCTGAAGTCGGATTATAAACCTGGCCATAAACCTGGTCCTGAACATAACGAACACAACTAAAAAAATCATCAAATTCGGTGCACACATAAAAAAGTTATTGAATGTCAAAATTTGAGGCTCGATTTTTATTTATATAGATTATAAATTCATAGACAAGTTTAAGAGTCACTATATATTGTTATCTGCATGAATAGAGCACATCATCGATTAATCAATCAATGCATGGATGAGGATTAGATGGAGTAGCTCTTCATCTTTGTCATAGTCTCTTCTATCTTTGTGGGATTTGCAGCTTTCTTGCTGCAAAGGCTTACTATAGATTTATCGATCTCTGTGATAGCTAGCAGATATTGGCACTTACAAGTTGTATTTAAGCACTTACAAATTGTATAAATACAAGTATAAGCGCATTGCATTAATTATATCGGTTTAATTTTCTCCAATTTCCATATTTCATTGATGTATGGTTTCTTTCTGTAGCTTATTTCAAATTAATCAAATTATTATTAATAATAATAATATATTGTATGATATACTGTGTTGAAATAATGACATCTTATTTTATCTTGTACACTAGTAGTTCTGTGAACAGTAGACCTCACGCAGTATTCTCATCCACAAGTACCTGATTGAAACTGATTGGCTTCTCCACACATCTGTGTAATCACTTGTCAGCTGATTTATGATGAATAATTATATAGTCTGATTTTTACTCTAATATTGGCGTATGAAGGAGGCTCCTTTTTCCTTTTATATTATCCTTGTAATGCAAAATTTCCAAAAACCTATATACGTCGACGCGCAATTAAAAAAGGAACATTCCTGTCAAATTTCATGAAAATCTATTACCGCCGTTCGCCGTAAATGCGCAACATTAAAACATATAAACACATGCTAAACCGTCGACTTGAATCTTAGACCTCACTTCGTTTGGTCAATAATTTAACTAATTTTCTAATTACTATTCTAATTAAAATTCTAATTACTATTATCGTTAATAATTTTTGAAAATATTCCTTTTGCAGGTCCCAGTTTCTTCAACAAAAGGAGCACGCTTGGTATATCAGAGTACATGGATACCATTAGCAAGGCTGGTCGATCGACTATGCTGGCCATTCAACAATTTCGAGAGCCCACACCTTCTAGCCGACGTAGGCTGGAAGGGCAGTGTATTCAAACCTGTTGATTGGAATCTGAATAGAATATTTGAATTGTATTCGAGTGAACATTGTTACAATGAATTATAGAGGAGAGAATATCAAGGCCTAGTTGCACAAAAGCCTGTTGAATTTTAATCATGATCAAAATTGCAGGAGAACCATCCAGAATTATTTTTTCAAAAAGAAGGCTTCTCTGATTGGTCCTTCTGGAATTAAGTCGGGATTGGAGGTTCACAGTTTTCTGTGCAACTGGATCCAAGTGTATTAAAACCTGTTTATGTTCAATCTTACAGGAATGAATATCATAAATTTAATGAATTCAAATGAGTTTTAACGAAATAAGTGTAAAATAAATAACGGAATGTATTCAAACATGTTGATATATTATCTAATTGGAATAAATGTCAATAATGTATCGGAATAAGTATTGATCGAATTGATTATAAAATAGATAAATGATGAAAACACAAGAATATTGTTAATTTACCTAATATTATCCTAATTACCTAATATTTATTATCGAATTTATTTTGGAAAAAGATAGCAAAACTCCATCTATTTTTTGTCAAAATAAACTATTGATATTAGAAAATAGTCTTTTGTCTTCATCATGGATAGCTATCACTACAGTTTCCTCACCTAATACAGTATCATAAGTCAAAAAAAAGTTGGAGTGAATCCAAAACGTTGATTTTTGATTGAGTGAATATTCTTTTATTGATTCAATGATTGACAATGAATTATTTTTCAGGATTAAATTATAATAATTGAAAATGAACTGGAATATATGATAAAAAACTCGTATTTTAGTTTTTGAAAAAAACTAATATAAATTCCATGTAGAAGGAATATCGACTATTAGAATAAATACCGTATCTCAAGATTTGAGAAGTGTATTCAGGAATAATCTTCAATTTATTAGAAACAATTATCCTGAAAAAGTTGTATATTTCATGTAAAAAAATCTATTCTTCTTTTTCTTCTTCTTTTTTCCTCCTCTTTCTCTACTTCTTTTTCTCTTCCTTTTCTTCATCTCGATTCCATTCACAAACCTTGGGCTTAGTGTGGGCATTGAACTGAGCAAAAACTGAATAATATTCAGGAATTATCTTGTAGATAACTGGAGTAACATTCTTTTCTTGTCATAGTCATTCAATGTCAGCTGTTTTCCATGCATGAAATCAATACGGTAAACAGCTGTTTGAAGAAAAAATGAACATATGATTCTCATTACAGCATACTCTACTTCTTACACCAGTTATAGAATAGACACGGCCTATTGTATATTCATACTGAAAGTCGATGAAGCCAACATCTACTGCCATATCTCCAAATCGTGACGTCAGCAGCAGATAGAAAACTTTTCTGTAGAGTTTGTTTACATTGTTTGCCATAGCAGATTGTGTCTATTTCAGCGGGAGCGCAGCTGGAGTTTACCATTTTAATGAATAATAATTTACATCCTTCTGAAATAGACACAATCTGAAAGTTTTTTATCCGATGATGACGTCACGATATGGAGATATGGCAGTAGATGTTGGCTTCAGAGACTAGACTTCCCAGCGTGTCTATTATATAACTGGTCTAAGCTTTACTGTAATGAAGCCATATGTTTTCTTTACAGTCGAGTATGTTTCCTAGTTCCGAAATAGGAACAGCACAACTGCTACAAAAAACCACCTTCAGCGCTCGAAATTGAAGTTTTATCAACCTTCACAAAATACCTGATTTGGAATTTGTAAACTAGGCTATGTTTATAGAATGCATGTAGTAACGTCAGCACAAGCAAGTAATGCTTTATATTTCTCAATTATTCTTCTTCAGTGTACATTACTTGGACATGAATGTATTTTTTGTCATAGTCATTCAATTTCAGCTGTTTTACATCCATGAAATCAAGCCGGTAAACAGCTGATTGTAGAACAAATAAACATATGATTCTCATTACAGTATACTATACTGTAATAAAATCTTTACTGTCGAGTATGTTTCCTATTCCGAATTGGGAATTGGGAAAACTGGTACGAAAACCGCCTTCTAGCGCTCCAGGTGGAAATTTTATCAACTACAATCAGGAAATTCCTGATTCGAAACTTGTAAACTAGGTTATGTTTATAGAATGCATGTAGTAATGTCAGCACAAGCAGGTAATGTTTTCTGTTCCACAATTTCTCTTTTCTATATTATTATGACAAAAAATAGTGTAAGTTACTTGGACGTGAATGTCTTTTGCAGTGCTCGAATGAAATCCTAGTCTCGGCTAATGCCTCGACTAGAAACATCATTCTCGCCTGCAAAAGGCCCCTTACCATCCTTGTTACGTAAAATACTATTACAACCTATAGAAGAGGCAGGTGTCAGTTATAGACAAAATCCACCAACACTTCATAGCACCGCATCGATGGGAATATAAAAGGATAACAGTAATAAAAATAGCATGTTTTCAAGGTTTTTCTGTACACTCTGAAGCCTTTCCCGACACCGCTTATGGGTGAAAATCCGGAAAATCCAGAAATATCGCGGAAAATGTAAAAATAGAACAGACCTCACGAAATTGCATGCAACAACGTCAGAAGGGAATAGACTGTGTACAAGAGGGTTGTGTGATACTGAATTAGATTATAGACATCTATCTGCATGTAAGGATGAGGATATCTGTTATAGAAAGTCTAGCCTACTCTAACTACAAAGTTGGGATATAGCGTGACTTGGCCAATATAGACCTACTAGGTCATAAATGGAAAAGATATAGTGCACTGATGGTTGTTCTATATTGTAATCGTCTTTCCTTTGAAACTACTTCCTCTTGCACACACTCTCTCCCTGTCTGTCTCTCTCTCTCTTTCTTATGAACCAAGAACTGTAATCTTTCTCTCTCTCTTCGTTTTTCTCACTCTTCTCTTCGTTTTTCTCACTCTTCTCTTTGATTTTTCTTTGTTATTTGTTGCTCCCTCACTTGGACACTTCCTACTCCCTTTCTTCTTTACTCTCTCTCTCTCACTCTCTCTCTCACACTCTCTCTCATAAACAAAGAACTGTTATTTTGCTCTCTCTCTCTCTTAGTTTTTCTCACTCTATCTCTCTCTTCTCTTGGTAGAGAGTTAGTGGGAAGAACACTTCGAATATTCTTTCCAAAGAATGAACATTGATATGTCCAAAACTCCGCCAATTTATTTAGATGCATAACAATATTATCTATTTTATCTATAGTTATTACAAATTGTTTTTTTTCATATACAGCTCAATAATTATTTTCTTAATTTATATTTTGTAAATTCATCTATAATTTTGCTGTATTGTAAGCTATTGTATATAAGTGTATAAGCCAGTATATATAAGTAATCTACATAAATGAAGTACTCGATCAATCAATCTCTTTCTCATGAACAAAGAACTATAATATTTCTATCTCTCTCTCTCCCAGTTTCTCTCACTCTACCTCTCTCTTATCTCAAATTTTTCTTTGTTATTTCTTGCTCCCTCTCTTGGACTCTTTCTACTCCCTTTCTTCTTTCCTCTCTCTCTCACACACACTCTCTCACTTTCTCTCATAAACAAAGAACTGTAATCTTCCTCTCCCTCTCTTAGTTTTTCTCACTCTATCTCTCTCTTCTCTTTGATTTTTCTTTGTTATCTCTTGCTCCCTCTCTTGGACTCTTCCTACTCCCTTTCTCCATTTCACTCACACACACACACACTCTCTCTCTCTCTCTCTTTCTCTCATGAACAAAGAACTCTAATCTAATCTTTCTCTCTCTCTCACTCTCTTAGTTTCTCTCACTCTATCTGTCTCTTCTCTTCGATTTTTCTTTGTTATTTCTGGCTCCCTCTCTTGGACTCTTTCTACTCCCTTTCTTCTTTTCACTCTCTCTCACACACATTCTCTCACTCACTCTCTCTCTCATGAACAAAGAACTGTAATCTAATCTTTCTTTCTCTCACTATCATCGTTTCTCTCACTCTATCTCTCTCTTCTCTTTGTTATTTCTTTGTTATTTCTTGATCCCTCTTTTGGACTCTTTCTACTCTCTTTTTTCTTTTCTTCTCTCTCTCTCTCTCTCATGAACAAAGAACTGTAATCTAATCTTTCTCTCTCTCTCTTCGTTTTCCTCACTCTATCTTTCACTTTTCTTTGATTTTTTTGTTATTTCTTGCTCCCTCTCTTGGACTCTTTCTACTCCCTTTCTTCTCTTTTCTCTCTCTCTCTCTTACTCCTCCTTTGCCCTCTTTCTTATCCAACTTCTATATCACCTTTCCTACAATCATGGTTCCTTCTCTTTTACACGTTGACGTCTCTAGTTTATCTACCCCTACAATCGTCTTGAATCTATTTATTTTTCAATAATAAAGGAAATCAAGTGTCTTTCTACCATGTTTCTTTTTTGTGTTATTTTCCTTCTCTGTTTTCCACCTTCTCACTCATCTTCCCTTCTCTCCTCCCTTCTCCTTCTCGGTTCCTCCTTCTTTCCCTTCCATATATCTTCCTCCACCTCCTTCTCCTTCCTTTTCCTTTTCATTCCCCACCTCCTTCTTGTCTGGTTTCTCAACCGTCTACTCACTCTCTCACTCTTCCTCTTTTCCCACCCCCACTTCCTCTACCATCACTTCCTCGAATCTACTTCTCTCTTTTCTTCTCCTCCTCACTTCTTATAAGTGCTATCATAATTCTCCTTCTCACTTTCATTCGTATTCTCCATCACGATCATTCATTCTCCCTCTCCCTTCATTCATTCTCCCTCTCTCTCCATTCATTCTATCCCGTCTTATTTTCCTTTCATCATCATCATCATCATCATCATCATCTTTTTTTCTTGTTCCATCGTTCTAATATCTTTCATTTTCCCCCTTTTCCTTCGTATTTATCTTCTTTTCTCATATTTTTCCATCATCATGTTTTTTCACTTTATCGTCTCTTTTCTCTCTCTCTCTTCTCTTTGTTATTTCTTGCTCCCTCTCTTGGACTCTTTCTACTCTCTTTTTTCTTTTCTTCTCTCTCTCTCTCTCTCTCTCTCTTAGTTTTTCTCACTCTATCTCTCTCTTTTCTTTGTTATTTGTTGCTCCCTCACTTGGACACTTCCTACTCCCTTTCTTCTTTACTCTCTCTCTCTCACTCTCTCTCTCACACTCTCTCTCATAAACAAAGAACTGTTATTTTGCTCTCTCTCTCTCTTAGTTTTTCTCACTCTATCTCTCTCTTCTCTTGGTAGAGAGTTAGTGGGAAGAACACTTCGAATATTCTTTCCAAAGAATGAACATTGATATGTCCAAAACTCCGCCAATTTATTTAGATGCATAACAATATTATCTATTTATCTATAGTTATTACAAATTGTTTTTTTTCATATACAGCTCATAATTATTTTCTTAATTTATATTTGTAAATTCATCTATAATTTTGCTGTATTGTAAGCTATTGTATATAAGTGTATAGCCAGTATATATAAGTAATCTACATAAATGAAGTACTCGATCAATCAATCTCTTTCTCATGAACAAAGAACTATAATATTTCTATCTCTCTCTCTCCCATTTTCTCTCACTCTACCTCTCTCTTCTCTCTATTTTTCTTTGTTATTTCTTGCTCCCTCTCTTGGACTCTTTCTACTCCCTTTCTTCTTTACTCTCTCTCTCTCACTCTCTCTCTCCCTCCCACACTCTCCCACTATCTCTCATAAACAAAGAACTGTAATCTTCCTCTCTCTCTCTTAGTTTCTCTCACTCTATCTCTCTCTTCTCTTTGATTTTTCTTTGTTATCTCTTGCTCCCTCTCTTGGACTCTTCCTACTCCCTTTCTCCATTTCACTCACACACACACACACTCTCTCTCTCTCTCTCTTTCTCTCATGAACAAAGAACTCTAATCTAATCTTTCTCTCTCTCTCACTCTCTTAGTTTCTCTCACTCTATCTGTCTCTTCTCTTCGATTTTTCTTTGTTATTTCTGGCTCCCTCTCTTGGACTCTTTCTACTCCCTTTCTTCTTTTCACTCTCTCTCACACACATTCTCTCACTCACTCTCTCTCTCATGAACAAAGAACTGTAATCTAATCTTTCTTTCTATCTCTTAGTTTCTCTCACTCTATCTCTCTCTTCTCTTTGATTTTTCTTTGTTATTTCTTGATCCCTCTTTTGGACTCTTTCTACTCTCTTTTTTCTTTTCTTCTCTCTCTCTCTCTCTCATGAACAAAGAACTGTAATCTAATCTGTCTCTCTCTCTCTTCGTTTTCCTCACTCTATCTTTCACTTTTCTTTGATTTTTTTGTTATTTCTTGCTCCCTCTCCTGGACTCTTTCTACTCCCTTTCTTCTCTTTTCTCTCTCTCTCTCTTACTCCTCCTTTGCCCTCTTTCTTATCCAACTTCTATATCACCTTTCCTACAATCATGGTTCCTTCTCTTTTACACGTTGACGTCTCTAGTTTATCTACCCCTACAATCGTCTTGAATCTATTTATTTTTCAATAATAAAGGAAATCAAGTGTCTTTCTACCATGTTCTTTTTGTGTTATTTTCCTTCTCTGTTTTCCACCTTCTCACTCATCTTCCCTTCTCTCCTCCCTTCTCCTTCTCGGTTCCTCCTTCTTTCCCTTCCATATATCTTCCTCCACCTCCTTCTCCTTCCTTTTCCTTTTCATTCCCCACCTCCTTCTTGTCTGTTTCTCAACCGTCTACTCACTCTCTCTCAATCAAAAATCAAAAATCAAAATCATTTATTTGCCAATTATAAAGATAACAATAATGAATAAATAAATACTTCATACTTATACAGAATAAATAAAATTTTAACTTAAAATTTAATTGGCGTTGCCACAAAACCTAAGTTTGTGTGCTAGCAACGAGTACCAAAAGATTTCATTTAATTTAACATAAACATAAAAGATGATTAAACATTTTATTTGAATGGTAGTAATAATAAATAAATAACTTAATATAATAATAATTGTAGTAATATAATATCTGAAAAAAATAGAACTTAGTGAAAATAATATCAAAGAAAAAAGTTTTTTTTTAATAAAGTAGATTCTAACTGTACATGAGGCGAAAAACATTGTTACTTCTGATCCATCTCTCTATATTTTTAATGGCTGATTTATTAAATCTATCTGAGATTAATTGGTCTGGCAAAATATTCATCAATCTATTACTCATGTATATGAACTGCCTGCGGCATACTGTTAAATTTGTTCTAGGAATGCGGTAATGAGATGATGAACGGAAATTATACGACGGAATGTTAGTTTCAAAGAGATTTTTATACTTATGAACGGCTAGAATTAAGTTTTTCACGTAAAGTTGTCTCACTGTTAAAACTGGGAACTCTGCAAAAGGCTATGGCTGGGATATCGTCTTGGTCTTCCAAGTGCAGCTTTCAAAATATATCTTTGAATTACGGAGATTTTATTAAAATGGATGTCCAATGCTCCACCCCATACCCTAATACCATATTGCAATATGGACTGGGCATATGCTGAATAAGCCATCTTTATTATAGTTGGGTCATTGAGCTCATTCAATCTATGGAATTTGTGAATTATGTGTTTTATTTTCTTACACATGTTATTTATATGTGCATTCCATTTAAGATGAGAGTCTACAAAGACTCCTAGATATTTAGTTTCTTTCACGTTTTTTAATGAGTGACAATCACAATCTCCATCACCAGTCCGCAATCTTTCCCGTTCAAGACAGATTGAAGAGTGTATTCTGATACCAGTATTCAGAATATCTCTGGGGAGAGAGCTCACTGCTGGTGAGAATACCATATATACACTCTTATTGGCATTCAGTGTAAGAATTGTTGGTCAAGCCATGATTTAACACGTGTGAGACCAGACTCTGCCAAGCGCTTAGCTTCATCCCAGCTTGAACCAGTAAAGACCAATGCCGTGTCATCAGCAAAAGAGATCGAATGACAACCAGCTATATCAAGTCTCAATAGGTCATTAATATAGAGGAGAAATAGAATTGGTGACAGAACCGTTCCCTGTGGAAGGCCGAACTCAGTTAAAGTTAGTTTACTGGTTTTTCCATCTATAGTCAGAATTTGTGATCTGTCTTTCAATAATTCTCAAAAAATTTCAAAACTGTGCCACGAAAACCTATACCCTCCAACTTTCTCAAGAGAAAGATGTGAGGAATAGTATCAAAGGCCTTGGCTAAGTCCAAATAGACAGCCAAGGTCCTTCTGTTCATCTGAAAATTATTTGTCACAATCCTCACCAGCTCTGATATTGCATCCTCAGTGCATTTTCCCTCTTGAAAACCAAATTGATTTTCTGCTATTAAATTATGCCTTTGAAGATATTCATCATACGTACCTTCATCAATTTTTCAAAAATCTTAGACAGGTTACTTATTAAACTAATAGGGCGATAATTTTCAGGAGCTTGTCTCTCACCTGATTTAAATAGTGGAATTATATTTGCAACCTTAAAGTGTGAAGGAAAATGACCTGTTTCGAAACATTTGTTAAACAAAATTGATAAAGGCTGAGATATGTATTCTGATATATTTTTCAAACAAACATTGCTTATATTATCAATACCAGGAGATGAATTAGTTTTTAATGTATTTATCATGGCAGCAACTTCATCGGAATTTGTAGGGAAAATGAAAAACGAATCTCGAAAATGTTGAGTATGTGGAACTAAAGTTGGTACTGGGTGACTTGAGTTCAAACTATTATTCAGATTTTCTGCATAACTTCTACCTACTTGCGAGAAATAATTATTTAATATTATAGGTCGATGTCAGGAGCTTTTCTATTTCGTTTTATATCTAAATTTCCTCTATACAGAGCCACGTCTTTTTGTTGTTCCCTTTACAAGTTGACATTTTAGTTTTAAAGTAGTCTAGTTTAGCTTTCTAATTATGTGTTAAGTAGATTTCTATAGTTTTTGTATCTAGCTTTCAGTGTAGCATTAAATGGTTGGATTTTTAGTTTTTTATGTAGTTTGTCCCTCTCTCTTATGGATTTTATTAGCCCTGAAGTTATCCATTTTTTTAATGGTCTATTTTTATTTGTCATTTTAATTTGTTCGGTCGCAGAATCTATGTGGTCCATCAGTTTATTAAAGAAAGCATTTATTTTGTCATCCAAATCAAGATTAGCCTCATTAAAAGTAGTTTCATTCTTCCAACTTTCCTGTCTCAACTTGTCGTAAGGTTCTTATAGTTTATCCGTTTAATAATATTCTCCTTTACATCAATATAGCTGGGTTTGAATTTCCTATGTGTAGTGTAGTACAGAAGTGGTCAGTAATACAGGTCCTTTGAACAGAGCTTATTATGTTTTCATATTTAAAATTAGCATTTTTGTAAAAATGTGGTCTATGCATGTACCTGTATTGTGTGTTACTCTAGTAGGTATATTAATAAGAGATCTCAGGCCATACTTTGCATTAGACCGCTATATTCATTTGCCAAACTACTGTTACGTAAGATATCAATGTTTATATCTCCTATTAAAACCGCATTCTCATTCTTATCAATATTTCTCAGAATAATATCTAACTCGTTAAAGAAAACTTCAATATTAGCAGAGGGTGATCTGTACACGGCAATCAACGATACGAAGCAGTCGAATGCTTGTAATCTAATCGAGACGATATCAGCCTCCGAGCTCTCACAATTGACACAGTCAAACTTTATGCCATCCATCACAAACAAACACAGACCGTTACTTTTGTTCAGCTGGCCTGGCTTATCAATAACCGAGTAACCGTGGATACTGTAAGAGTTTGTGGTACAGTGGTACTGTAAGGTTTCCAAGTTTTTGTCGGAATACTGTAAAAGGCAAGTTTCTGGCTGAGTCTGGCAGAATATTAAAAAGTTTCAAGGATACATGATTAGGACTAGTTAATACTTTTTTCAGTCTTGTGTAAGGTACATCTATTTTTGTCTTATTTCGTGTATTATGGCTGTGGTTGTCAACTCTGCATCTATATGATCCTATATCATTCTTTACTTGAAGTAGGAGTTTTAAAGCTACCATAATGTAAACTGTCATAACTTTTTCTCTAATAAATAATGGCTTGCAATGATATATTTATTGAAAAAATCCAATGGAAAATTCGAAACCGTTTACGATCTGGAAAGAAAACGGAGTTTAGCACTCTAACAACCCATAACTCGCTTATTGGACCACTTAAAAATTTCAGTTGCCACTTTTCTCACTCTTATAATGATCTTAACAATTATATTAAGAACGATTATCCAATTTAAATAAAAATAAAAAGGTGTACCGGAATGCCTTAAAGCTGCATAATAATGGAATAACATTTTTGATTCTGTGTGCTGTTTTTACACTCAAGGGGCGTTTACATATCAGTCAAGTTTATTTGAATTCTAGATTTTCATAGAATGAATGCATTTTTTTTAACTTGAAGTCAAGTTTTCAAGAACATAAACTTGAATTAACTCATTTATTCACTTACTTAAAAATGACAGGAATAATGTTGAAATATGTAGTGAGTAAACAATTCAAAAAGAGGATACTTGGATTTTTAATTCTTATTTCATGATAATTAAGAGTAGCCCTAGCAAAAAATGGTAACTTGAATCCACCTATACCAATGAAGGTCCTTGTTAAAGTTTTGTAGATGTTAAACATGTTTGATTTTTGGATTCTACTTGAATCTTGAAGGTGCAATACAACCTACAAATATGAGATAAAAAAACAGTTGTAACTGAATTTTAGATTTTCATTAGCATTTTTATTTTTTTGTATTTTTAGCCGGTACAATGTTTTGTAATAATATTTTGTGCGAAATAAATTAATTTTTGAAAAAAAAATTGGAATGTATTTAAACAACTGAATGAAAAATATGATGCAAGAAAAGTATGAAACGTAAGAAGAAAACTCTGAGATTGACTAGTAGTTCTGTGAACAGTAGACCTTACGCAGTATTCTCATCCACAAGTACCTGATTCAAACTATAGACCTTATGGAAATACAGCAATAGAATGGCTTCTCCACACATCTGTGTAATCACTTGTCAGCTGATTTATGATGAACTAGCCGTCAGGCCCGCTTCGCTCGCCATATCCGTCTAGCCAGGGGGCTCCGCCCCATGGACCCCTGACTGGATCGTCCAAGAATGAGATCAGCAGGCTCGCTTCGCTCGCCTGCATTTTTCATTTGGGCATTTTTATCATATGTTAGGACAATCCAGTCGGGGGTCCAGACTAAACGGCTGGCTAAACGGATATGGCGAGCGAAGCGAGCCTGACTGCTAGTAAAATAATATTCCCAGGATTGAAGTAGCAGTGCCCAATCAATTTTTCCGCGATAAATGCATTTAATTCTTCAACTTGGTGCCAACCTAACAAAGTCAACTCACTTAATGCCAACCTGACAAAATTATTAATTTAGTTGCCAGTTAACACTGTTTCGAAGAGGTAAAGCTGAATAATATTAATATATTTTTTAACTCTATCTAGATTATATTTCTATAGTAACATATATATGAAATTTCAATTATAATTAAGAGATTGGGAGAAGAAGAATATACATGCTAAAAGACGAACTTTAAACCCTTAAAACAAACCCTTAGAGTAAAAATTGCCAAAAGATTTCTTAGTGCGCCTCTAAAGGGCCAACTGAACATACCTACCAAATTTGAACGTTTTTGGTCCGGTAGATTTTTAGTTATGTGAGTGAGTGAGTCAGTCAGTCAGTCAGTCAGTCAGTCAATCAGTGAGTGAGTGCCATTTCGCTTTTATATATATATATAGATAATTCAATAGTATGATTTGTACTCCAATATTGGCGTATGAAGGAGGCTCCTTTTTCCTTTAATATTACCCTTCAAATGCAAAATTTCCAAAAAACCTTGTATATACGTCGACGCGCAATTAAAAAATGGACATATTTGTCAAATTTCATGAAAATCTATTACCGCGTTTCGCCGTAAATGCGCAACATATAAACATTTTAACATTTAAACATTAAGAGAAATGCCAAACCGTCGACTTGAATCTTAGACCTCACTTCGCTCGGTCAATTAGATTCATAAATCTATAATAATAATAATATAATTTTGAGTTTATAAAAACTTAATTTTAGTTTTTTAAAATGCCCATCAAACTCAAACGTTAAAAATAATTGAATTCAAGTGAAGTTTGATTAATGTAAACGCCTTTTCACATTATTTATCCGCCGACACCAAGGTATCTTGAATCAAGAATAACTTACATTATTGGTAAGTACTGTAGGTGAAGTGGTTGACACTAAGAACTGTCCTCCGATTGGCCTAGAATCAGCTGTTGTTGAGGATCAACCAATAAGAGGGCAATATTTTTGATTGTCAGCCGACATTCGGTAAGTTTGGAAACAACCAATAGATTAAGAACTGTATAGAGATACTGTGTACAATTACTGTATCTTAATATAGAATACTTTTTTTAAAGAAAAGTTTTCTGATTAGTTCTAATAAAATTGATCACGATTAGAATTTAACCGGCTTTCGTGCAACCTGGCCTAAACCCCGCACCGAACAAAAGTTTGAACTCATTGATTATTCAAGTACAGTTAAGTCCCGCACACACACATCGATTTTTGTTCATACGATATCTTGCGGTCCTTATGAATTCTATAAGATTCAACGGGACTTGACATACATCATTTGTTTGAAATCATCTGTTTAATCTTATTGAATTTAAAAGGACGGCTAAATACCATACGAACAAAAATAGATGTGTGTGTGCGGGACTTGACTGTACTTGTATAATCAATGAGTTCAAACTTTTATCTGATATTTATGTTGGTCATTCGTTTGATAATCTCAGTTGTTCTTTTCAATTTCCTTGCCCTATTACCATTGGTAAGGAAAGTGGTTTTGGGTATTGGTCTTGTGTGTGTGTGTGTGTGTGTGTGTGTGTGTGTGGTGTGTGTGTGGTGTGTGTGTGTGTGTGTGTGTGTGTGTGTGTGTTGTGTGTGTGTGTGTGTGTGTGTGTGGTGGTGTGTGTGTGTGTGTGTGTGTGTGTGTGTGTGGTGTGTGTGTGTGTGTGTACACGATATCTCATCTCTCAATTAACGGAATGACTTGAGATTTGGAACGTTAGAACGTTCTTGACTTGGACTTGAGATTTGGAACGCCATCACGGTTAGATCTGTTGAAAATTAATTTGGAAGAGATAAGACCGGATATTCTAGCTTTGTCTGAACATAAGATGTCAGAAGGTGAATCAGCATTGTTGAATATACCCAATTATAAGATTATCTCTAAATATTGTAGATGTAATAAGATAGAGGGTGGAGTCATGATTCTTGTGAATAAAGAGAGAGATTTAAAAAGTAAAAGTGTAAATCTACCAGCAATAAACTCAATCGCTAAGGAAAAAGAGTTTGAGTGCTGTGTTTCTGAATTTTCTATTGATAATAATTTCTCCTTTGTTTTGGCATGCTTGTATAGGACGCCACAGCACTGCTTTTTAGATCAGTTTAAAAATGTTGTATTGGTAGGTGATTTAAATATCAATGTTTTGGAAAAAAATACTACTTATCATAAGTTGAATAACGTGCTGAAAATGTTCAATATGACCTATAAGATTGATTTTCCCACAAGAATTACTGAAACCTCTGAAACTGCAATAGACAATTGTATAACAAATATCGATGATAATAATGTAAAAGTGTCTGGTATTATTACTCACATTTCTGATCATGACGCTCAGCTATTTGAAATTAGGAATATCAACAGACCAAAAAATAAAAAATTAAGGAAACTTAGCCGTAAGTTTGATGATTGCAATTTGAAAATTCTTATAAGAGATTTACAGGAACGTAATTGGATAGAGGTTTACCAATCGGTAGTGAATGAGAAATATGATACTTTTATTTCTATTTTAAATACTTTTTGATATTAATTTCCCAATACGCTTCAGAGATGTGAAATGTCATAAAGGAGTGTCATGCGCTGATGTTGTAGACAGAAGAGATGAACTGGTCAAACTTGAGACAGAATATCGAATTACTAAGAGCGAGGATGTTAACTTCAAATTATTAATAAGAAAAATGCTCTGAGACACCTTATTAACGTAAATAAACAGAGATTTTTCGATAAAAAAATCACAGAAGCCAGTAATAAAAGTAAAGTAACTTGGAGTATGATTAATGCTGAGGTTGGCAAAAACTCAACTAATTCCTAATATTAGTAGTATTCTGAATGAAGGAGATCTTGTAACCGACCCCTACAACATATGTAATGTTTTCAAAACTTTTTTACAAGGGCAGTTGAAACCCATGTAGTACCAATATTCCAAACAGCTCTAGTCTGTTAAGTACACTCAATGTTCAAAATAATAATCATTTCTCCTCAAGATTCAGATTCATACAGATTTCATCACATGAATTAGCAAAAATTATAATGACTTTTGAAAGTAAATTCTCTTCTGGACCTGATGACATTCCAATGGCGATAATAAAAAAAGTTCTACCCACAATTATTAAGCCGTTGACTCATGTAATTAACTCTTCACTGATATCGGGCTATTTCCCAAAGTCTTCAGTTGTAGTCCCTTTCTCAACTAGGCAGTGCAGAAGTGTTTCAAGTCCAAACATTATATTAGATGATAACATTTTAGAGCATTCAACTAGCACAAAATTCCTAGGTTTGGTTATTGATGAACATTTGTCTTGGAACAAGCATGTCAATCATGTGCTGAAGAAAATATCACCAGGCCTGTTTGCTCTTAGGCGTATGACCAATATGTGTGGGCTGAATGCTCTGAAAGCAATTTACTACGCATTGGTTCATTCCAATATAGCTTACGGCCTGTGTATCTATGGCTGCACATCGAAAAAAAACTTGGAAAATATTAGTTCAGCAGAAAAGAGCACTGAGAATTATCATGAACATAAAAAGGAGGGACTCGGTGAAACAAATTTTTTTTCAGCTAGGCATATTGACAGTTTATGGGCAATATGTTTTTGATGTAATAATGTACTTTAAAAAATTCACTGATTTAGAAAAGAGAAGTAGTATTTCACATAGATATAATACTAGATCCGGAAGAATAGTACAGAGACATAATTTAGAATTTTTCAAAATGAAGACAGCTTTCATGGGAGAGAAATATTTTAACATGCTGCCCCGAAATTTAAAATTCATAGAGGAGTTGACAATCTTTAGAGCCAAGCTGAAGAAATATCTGTCCTTATATTTCATTTGAAGAATTTTTACATATTTGATTGTTATGAATTTGTTATTGACTGTTTTATGTGTTTTGTTATCTTATTATGTATGACGTTATTCAATGTATCTGTACATTTGTTGAATAAAATATGATTGATTGATTGATTGATTAACGTAAGGCCCTTACACTATTACACTATAAGGATCCGACACGAACAATTTCGATCAAATTCAATTCAAGATGGCGACTAAAATGGCGAAAATGTTGTCAAAAAACATGGTTTTTCGCAATTTTCTCAAAAGCTCTCCAACGATTTGATAAAATTTATACATAAAATAGTCATTGATGAGCTCTATCAACTGCCATAAGTTCCATAATTACTGTAAAAATCTCAGGAGCTCCGCCCCCATCCATGCAAAGTTGGATTTTAGATTCCCAATTATCAGGCTTCAGATACAATTCAAACACAAAATTTTAAGTGGAATAGATTAAGCATAGAAATCTCTACAATTAATGTTCAGTAACACTTTCACCTAAAATTGAAAATAAGCACGAAATTCGAGAAAATGTTATTATTTCGATTGCAAACTGTTGGCAACTGTTGATTCTATTGAATCATTCACTATGAAGAGATAGCAGACCTCGTGTGTCTCCAGCGTTATTGTCCTGTCACCAGATGGCTCAGATCTTTGATAGTAGACTTGAGATGCGCGTAAACATTAGCATCAGGTGATCAATTTTCATAACGGCAAGAAAAGTTGTGTGAGTGCGCCACACTAGATTTTTACATGTGTTTATCATAACAAGTTTCAGTAAATTCCTGTGTGTTTCCCTGAAACTCTAACCTCCAAACTTGATGAATAGGCCTACATTTATCCAAAATGCATTACCAAGAAAAAGAGCTGGACACATTTCCATCAAGTTACATGAGAGATTTCCGTTGGTACAAGAACAGTGTCAAATCCAATATGTAAAAATTTATTCATTTTTTTCTATCCGTATGTTAATTATTATTGATGTTTCATAACACTGTTATGAACCCAGTTAACTGAACATTTTAAAAACAGTGGTTATTTTATACGTTTTATTAAAACTAGTACTGTAAGTTGAATTTCAAAAGTACTACTGTTGAAATTGGAACACTGATTAGGTGTAAGTGCACGTCCAGTGCCAACATACCTATTATCAAATTTTTGGTTGGGATCGATTGAGTATGTTATTTTGAGCAAAAATCACAAAAATTAAACGGCGCTCACTATTGTTTTTTAAATAAACTAAGTTCACAATTTTACATGCATTTAACCTATGAGTAGCAGCCATTTTGATTATTTAAATCATCAAATTATGATATTCCTAATCTGAGTTTTCCTAACCCAAAGCTTTTTCTAACCTAAGCTTTCCTAACATAAAGCTTTTCCTAACCTAAAGCTTTTCCTAACCTACAGCTTTTCCTAACCTACAGCTTTTCCTAACCTACAGCTTTTCCTAACCTACAGCTTTTCCTAACCTACAGCTTTTCCTAACCTACAGCTTTTCCTAACCTACAGCTTTTCCTAACCTTAGCTACTTATGGTTGCTACTTATAGGTTAAATGCATGTAAAGTTCTGCTACTTTGAACTTAGTTTATTTTAAAAACAATAGTGAGCGCCGTTTAATTTTTGTGATTTTGTGCTCAAAATAACATACTAAATCGATCCCAACCAAAAATTTGATGACAGGTATGTTGGCACTGGACGTGCACTTTAGCCCACTGATTATCTTAATTTGTTTTGAAAATGTTACTGTGTTCTGAGATCCGTTTACAGTAGATTTGTACATTAGCTGATCTCAAATATTGGATCAGAATTATTCAATACAGGAGGTTTGAAATGCTCAGACTCATACACCTTTATTTCGAATATTGAACGTTTGAAAATTTGGTGTAGAATGCGCAGGAATTAGTATTTCAAATTGTATAATAATTTTATATTGGATACTACACTATTCGCGTCTTAGGCTATAGAGGAACATTTGAATCAATCATTCAGACTGTATTCATGCTCTATGTTATTACAGAATCTATCCAGTTGATACATTTGCATTACCAGAGGAAGAGAAAGACAATTACATACGCATGAAGAAGGTAAGCCTATCAATTATGAATTGACAAACATTTGTAAATTTTATTCATAGTATCGTAATCATAGTAGTTATAGTATCTGAAGAGTAATAAGTTTATAATAGTACTGCAATTTTATTAATAGCTGTTTGATTAAAATTCCTTCTGTCAATAACTATTAGTAGAGTATTTTAGTTTGTCAGTACAATACCCCCTTTAGGAGATAAGTTTCATCTGAATTTTTTAATTTGATAATTCTCAAAAATTCAGAAAATACAGTACATAACTTCTGATAAGTTGAGAAAAATCAGTACAATACTTATGAGATTCGTGAATAATGTTTTGTTCATCGTACAAAACTACTGTAGTAGGTATGTGAAAACCTACTCTCACAATCAGTTGCTATTTCATCAAGAATTAAAAAGGATAATTAAAACGTATAATATCAACTACTCATGTGAGTAGTAATTTTATTGAACTCTAAAGAACATAATTTGGAATTTAAAAAAGTCCATGGTAATTCATTAGTTGGAGGACTTTTTCTTAAACTTATCATTCTTCAAATTCTGTAGGCTACTATTGCAAACTTCTAACCATCTTTTATTCTTTTGTCTAATGTAAGGAGACGTTTTGAAAAATAACAGGCTAAAATACATGAATATTTGCATAAAAATATTGTCATAGATGATATATTGACTACTTGTCTATTCACAGGAAAAATTAGGATCTGAGGAACTGGAATCAGTGAAACAACTTTATCTTCAACGACTACAGAGCACTTATCAAGTTAGCTACAACTGCAATCTAGGTAATAATTTTATTTATCCTATTATATTAAGCGAGCAATTTCTGTATATCTGTCTATATTTTTCTATTTTTATTCTATATTATTAAACTAGCAACCTCTGTTTATATTATCTGTTGATTGCACTAGGTCTCATCCCTGGGAAAACTAGCTGAAGGACATGAAAAGGATAATTCATCCTTGGAAAAACAGATTATGATTTCGTCGTCTGTCGATAGCAGGAGATGCGTGTGCCTGTGTGGGAGATCAGCGGTGTAATCAATTAACTTACCGTATCTCGCGAGAAATCTATAAATGTTAATTGACTCGATCAAAATACAGTACTCTAATTTGTTGACATTAGATGTTATATATTATAATATTCAAAGTTATTCATTATTTTACATTTCTAAGTGATTAGTAAGTGTTATTTTGTTATTCAATTCCGTATGTGAACAATCTAAATTAGAACTTTTATGTTTTCAAGTATTTGGACTGAAAATTTTACCTGAATTCAAGTGTATGGAACATAACCTACTTTTTGGAATATTTATAGTGAATAAATCAAAATTCGGGGAAGAAACAGTTTTGGGCTGTGCCTGTTAGTCCTTTCCTTATCATTTCAAAGAATTGAGTTTTGTTTATCAATAAATAAATAACGAGCAAAGCTCGGTGCCCCGATATTGAATAATGATAAGACACAAATAAACTACTTTATGATGAGACACAATTCTACTTACCTCTAATTCTGATTCGGAGTTAAAACCTGATGATCATAACCAAATTCTAGAAATTGAATATCATATTCCCAATGAAAATGATAAATGTACGGTGGATTGTCGAAACAAATTCATGAAGTAAGGAACATTTTGAATAGTATGTGACATATTCAAAGTAAATACAGACTTTAAGCATCATTTATGATTTATACATTCGGAATATTGCAGAATTTGGGTAGTTTCAAAGTAAATACAGACTTGAGAATCATTTATTATTAATACATGAGGAATCGCAGAATGTGGATGGTTTTAAGTTAGTATAGGTGCTCTTTCCACAATGGGTCTTGTCTCGACCAACGGCAGCCTTCTACTTTGTTAGTCAACTACCAATAGTAAGGCTTCTTTTATACTGTACTCTGCTCCATGTTAGATGTTCTGAGCTTTTAAGCTAAGAGAGATTGATGATGGAGTAACAGCCGAAACTAGTTTTTCACATTGTCAATGAATGACTGGTTTTCATGACTTCAAATAATTTTATCCACTGGTGAAGATTTTATGAGAATCTCAATAAAATGTGTGTGTGTACGTAGAGTTGATAACTATTCAAATGGATGGTTATGATAACAATTTTCATTTTTATAAGGATAGAGATTTACTGGGTGGATAGGATTATATAAATTAGATCCTAGATGAATGTATAATTTTGGAAGGTTTCTCCCTTTTCATAGTAATAGATTCAATAGACCTCACTTTGGACTATTTATGTGCCAAAATCAAGGAATTGAAGAAGTTTTGGGCAATTGCCTGTTTCTCTTTCCCAATATCGTGTTTGTGACTGTTCTAATAGATAAATAAATAAATAAATAAACAGTAGGTATTCTACTACAAAAACCAGCAGGGTGATCGATTTGGCTGGAGCGTTGAAGTTTTGTTACATATAATATGTTCGTTTTTGAACTATTTTCAACGACACTACAGCCAATTTTTGAATATTAGTGTTATTAAAACCAATACTCACTTGTAGAGCGCTTTCGGATTTTTAAATCCATTCTCAACACTCATTAACTAATATTCAAAAATTAGACTGTAGTGTCGTTGAAAATATAGTGAGGTCCACGTTATAATGACAGTATTTGATCAACTTTGGTTTTGCTATCCTTGTCTATCATTCGACAAAGCCGATGGTAATATCCTTTTCTAGGTCCACAACGATGACAATTATGTTTCTGACAGTGTAGAAATATAATTAATTAATGCAGAAAATCGGCATCGCTATTCTTCTATCTTCATCCACTGCTATTATATCCTTTTCTATATCCTTTGTGGACCACACTATAGTTCAAAAACGGATTATTACATGCATTCCGTCATGGATAAAGAAATAGGTGAGTATATAATATGTATGGTGATCTTGTTTCAAATTGCATTCATTTCAAATCAAAGCTTAATAGACTGTTATCTCTCTTACTTTCTTGGATTGGAGTTGTGTAATGTATATTTATTCATTCATACATTGAAATACAAAAGCGAAATGAAAAACAGGCGCCAGCCCAAAACTTCATCTAGACTATTCCCAAAAATAGTCTAATGTCCAGAGTATTGTTGAGGCCACATTACAACTACTCTATCAAGTTAAGAAATACTTTTTCATTCTAATACATTTAATTCTACACTAATTCATTCATACATTGAAATACAAAAGCGAAATGAAAAACAGGCGCCAGCCCAAAACTTCATCTAGACTATTCCCAAATTTAGTCTAATGTCCAGAGTATTGTTGAGGCCACATTACAACAACTCTATCAAGTTAAGAAATACTTGTCGGAAAGTGATGAATCAATTAATACAAACAATATAGAAGTCTTGTTGTACCCTTTATTTTTTTTAAACTTTAAAATGGTTGAACAACTAGTTTCGACCCTAACTTAGGTCATTTTCAACTTGAAAGGGTCGAATCTAGTTGTTGAACTATTTTAAAGTTTTTAAAAATAGATGGTACTAAAAAAAATTGTATATTGTTTTTAATAATTTGTTAAAAAGTACCCCATGTGAGTGAAGTATTTTTATGATGAATCTATCTATATATTTACCCACTCCATACTTCTCTCCTTAGTCATGGTCAGATATCTGGATCGACTGTGTCAGACATATGAATAGTGATTGAATAAGTAATTTGAAATTGATTTTTCTCTAGATAAAGATGAAGATCTCCTAGCAAAGGACACAATGATGATTGAGTCAAGAAAACTGTACTACCCTCCATGCAAGAAACTACTGCCTCCTGTACCTTCATCTAGAAGAGGTAAAATAACCGAATTGTTTCTTATTTACAAACTTGAAAATGATGATGTTTTTGACATTTTTTGATAATGGCGAGAATCGATCGAAGCTAGTCATGTCTAGATTTATCGAAGCAGGATGCTAGCACGCTTTTTGTTATTGAATAAGTATGAGATTGATTTATCGCAGATAATACCTGTAAACGCCTTGAGCATGAACTAAGAACTAGTTCAATATTTCGTTTTTGGTACAGAAATTAGCAATAATTTAATAATTGGAACTTCAGATACTGCTATTGGCAAGATGTAGCTTAGTGATGTTGTCTGGAAATATCACGAATTCAATATCACCCGAATTAGAAACATTCAGAAATATCACCAATAGAATTCAGAGATATCACCAATTCACGAATTGCAATTTCTGGAACAGCTACTAAACGTAATTTTGAGAATTATAATTTTTCTCCTGGTTATCACCATCTTTGTCTTACTCATCTCTTCAACTTCACAAATTATGTCTCCTTCGATAGCTTCCCATTGATTGAAGTGAAATGGAGAATTCAAAATGGCGCGAAAGCATCAGCCAATGAGAGCGCATTATGGGCGTGGCTTTGTACTAAGCCTATGAAGCCTACTCGCACGTGATTGGTCGATTTGAAAGATAGAAGTGGGAAAGGAGAGTAGCGTGTTCTGAACCGACTGTTGTGTATTTAATTTTTATTTAACTCTAGTCTTGATTGCCACAAGCCAATAATTGCTGTCAATGCCTGTAGCAGTGATAATCCCTATTTTTCATAAATCTAATTCAATTCTTTTACTGTGGATTACAGTTTATCTGTAACTGCGAAATGAAACACTTCGACAAAAAATGATCTTGTTAGAATTCATTTGTTGTATTTCTGAATCCATTATATGCTTTTCGTAGAAACATTCAATGTAAAAAGATATCCATTCATTTCATGCTTTGAGTCCGTGCAGCTCTTATTGATAGAGTGAAATTTATTCATAATTGAAATGAATTTAATTAAATTTTTACCAATTCCACTATAGTGAGGTCCACGTTATAATGATAGTAGGCTCATTTGATCACTACCTTCGTAAACAAAGCCATAGTGCATAAACTAGGAAACTTGCTAAACTAGGAAAGGATAGCGCCATCTGCTTTGTCAAATGATAGACAGTGATAGCAACACCGCAATGTCAATCAAATCACTACCTTCGTAAACAAAGCCGTAGTGCATTCGAGTGACGTCAGCACAGGTAGAGCTGCTACACCAATAAAAATTCTATGATTTCAGTTGATCTAAGGGGCGCTATTTAGGAGGGGTAGGGGGGCCATAGGCCCCCCCAAGGATCAGATAAATAATGAAAATGCGGGTCTAACTACTCGAATCCTTAAAATCTCATACTGATTTAATACTTTTTTCAAACATCAGTAGTATAATTCCTCCTACAGTATCAACAATGTAGCAAAATTGCCTTGGAAGTATGGCTACGGGTACGGAGTAATGAAGAATATATTTTTCTCTGTGGTATAGTTGAAGCTTAAAATAGAATGGGTACAATTATTGATCAGGGCACAATAAGTGAAATAAGTGTGGGCACTTATTATAACTAACAGGGCACAATAAGGGCACAAGAGTTATTGCATGAATTTCAACGTGAGAATTAACAAGGTTGCAAGATGTCACAGTGAAAGCAAAAGAAAGGGCACAATCAGACAATCAATGTATGTACAGAGTTGGTGAAAATTATGGAGCCAGCTTAAAGTTTCTTTAGCTTTCTAACTGAAAGTTATTTTCCAATTAGAATAATATGATCCCCAATGAAATTGTTGAAACTGTTATTTTAAAAGAAAAATTAATCCGTTTCCATGATTTTCAAGAAATCTGTTTCAGTGTATTCCTACTTTAGAACCTCTCTGTAGGTCCATATTTCTAATAAATATTTCATGATTTAATAACTAATAATGTAGATGTTTGTATTGATACTTCTACCACATTTGTATAAAACTGGAAAAATGAATCATTTAATAACATCTTGGATGTGATATCTATGGGAAAAAACCCAGGACCCTCTATCCTTTGGGGGTATTTCTTCCCCCCCCCTCGTAACTCTTGGTTTTTGCCCCCCCTTAGCAGTTTGGTGAAATGGCGCCACTGGTTGATCTATGTCAGCCAGTGTTTTGATTGGTGTAGGAGCCCTACCTGTGCTTACGTCACACGAATTCACTACGGCTTTGTTTACGGAGGTAGTGATTTGATTGACATTGCGGTGTTGCTATTACTGTTTACATAGCCACCTCTAATACAAGGCCCCGGCCTACGATATTGCAACGTCGCAGTGTAGGCCTAGAATCTAATACACGATTGGTGAAAAAGATCAGCTGGTATTTTTTAAAATCTTTTTCACCAATCGTGTATTAGATTCTAGGCCTACACTGCGACGTTGCAATATCGTAGGCCGGGGCCTTGTATTAGATGTGGCTATGCTGTCTATCATTCGACAAAGCAGATGGGGGTATCCTTTCCTAGTTTAGCAACGCTGCCAGATCGTTTTCAACAATGTAGGAATATAGTTGTTTATCAAATTATCCAATCTCAATTATGAAAATTCATATTTAATTATTGAAAAAAGTTTTTTTCTTGACGTATTGAATAGAACTGTTCATTTTGAACAATAATGAACAGTTTATATTACATCAGATATACTGGTATCAGCTGTCCTCTTTTAGAGGTAGCGACAAGGCAGAGAATGGGCAACGCCGTCCTATCTTTCTCCACTGCCATTATAATGTGGATTACACTATAATTCATACTATTTCTTCAAATCCATTCAAGTATTTCATTTTGTTAATGAAGGATTTCAATTTCGTTTATATAATACTTTTCATTTTCTCAGTTTTAGGCTACTGCAGACCAAGTCTCTACTACACGGAGCTATCTGAATACCAGGGAACATACTCTTACCTGGGTTACAGCATTCTCAACGATTTAGAAGAAAAAGGAATTTCCAGATTGGCTCCACGAGCCGGATGTCGTTGAAAAAATAAACTTTATATCACATATTTCAAAAATTATATACATGAACAAATTTTAGGAAATAAATAGAAATCAATTATGACGACTCTCAATGATTAATTTATCCACAGAATTCAAATTACTCACTCTAAAACAACTTCACGTGCAGGTGTTTCAAAATGAATGATTTAATTTTTAATAGATAACTTTTTGAGGTCTACACCTTTTCCAATTTTATTTGAGAAAGTATCAAGTTAATTTGAGAAAGTATCAATTGTATTTGAGAATAGTCACTTGTAATTGAGAGAATGTCAGATGTAAATGAGAATAGTCAATTGTATTTGGGAAGTCATCACTTGTAATTGAGAGTAGTGAATTGTATTTGAGAAATCGTCAAATGTAAATGAGAAGATATCAATTGAAAATGAGAAAATTTCCTAAATGACATGTCGTGGCTCTTCTGTAGTCTACAGTACAGGTTTGATTTGAGCAGGAAAGGATACTGTACTACGTACACAGTATTCCAATTACTACCATAGACTTTGCATGGGGGCAAAATAATATTTTCAATGATGGAATTATTTCCCCTGTACTGTTTATGAATGATTAATGAGTATCATTTCTATGTATGTTGGCAACATGACTTTTGTCTCCAAACATTTTGTGAAATATTCCACTTGATGAAGATCAAATTCTCTATGTTCAAGGCGCAATTGAACTTTTGGTATATCAAATATATTATCATATTTTTTTTATTAGTACAATTATTAAAAATATAATAACTGGAAGCACTGGTTTTTTCTTAAATCATTTCCCAATTACAACTGACAACTTCTCGATTTCAGATCGTATGTTCTCGAATTGAAATGATAGTTTCTCGAATAAAATTCACTATTCTCGACTACAAGTGATGACTTCTCAAATACAATTCACTATTTTCATTTACATCTGACGTTTTCTCAAATACAATTGACTATTCTCAATTACAATTGATACTTTCTCAAATACAGTTGGAAAAGGTGTAGAGAGTTCAGTGCTCCAAGAATCAAACTAATTAAGGAAGGAGATCCTATTATTGTTAATGACTCCTACATTTTTGATTTACAATAGTGTTCGAATGCTCCATCATATTTTTCCAATCTGATGTGTTCAATAACCTAATATATCTGTTATAATTATAATTACTCAAAAATGATCTACTAAGGGTTTGTTTCCGAGCTCGGGATTCAGCTAAAGTCTAGACTTTAAACAGCTGGAGTCAGAAAATTGGCTTTCCAAAACGGGGTGTAGTCGCAGTTTTTATAACAGTAGTCGCAGTTTTTATTCTCTAATTTCTATAATTGGAAACGTTTTTCCTTGACAAAATTAAACATTCCTAAATAATTCAAAATAGCTGAAACTTTACACTATTTTCTCTTTATTTTGTGTTCAATTTTCTAGTTTTTCGAAATTTTATTCAAACGTGACTATGACAATGACTGCGACTACGCCCCGTTTCGGAGAGCCAATATTCTGACTCCAGCTGTTTAAAGTCTAGAACTTAGCCAAATCCCGAGTTCGGAAACCGGCCCTATATCTATTTCTAATAGCTTATCCACTCTTAATTCTCCAATATTTCTATCAAGCCTTATGCACCCTTTTCGATTTGAATGTCTTAGCGATGGTAAAGATTTAAATAATTAAATTAAACCACGTGTTTAAAGTTCTGCCGTCGCCTTCATGCAAATCTCAGTAGTGTGCACAAGGCTTTAACGTTCTTCAATCCATTTGTAATATGGAATTTTTGAAAATTGAAAATTGAAAATGTTTTATTGGCAGAAATATAAAATTGCAACATCTTAGAAAATACATAATAAAAGCAATACAAATTTTACAACATGAGTAAATACTATTACAAAATAAAATGCAATGCCAATTGAGTATTTGCATCTCGAGGTACTAAACCTGTTTGAGATGGTGATATAAATTTGATTACAAAACTAAAATGTAGTTACTGAGGTCGCATATGAAGTGACACATATTACATAACAGTATCATAACAGTATCAACAGTATCATAACAGTAACATAACAGTATCAATTTTATTACATAAAATTGATTTATCAATTTTAGCTTCGAAGTATATTGTACAATATTATTATATACAAGTCTACATGAGAATTCTAAAAAAAGTATCTATATTCTCACATTCCATTACAAATCTCTTGACATCTCTCAAAAACCTTGATCATATCTTAGAATCTATCGAATCAATTCCTGATAGTTCCTTCATATTATTGTTTCTTCTATAGTTTTTCTTTCTAAAACATAGTTTCTATCGATTTGATCCATCCACTATGAGGTACACGTTATAATAGCAGTGAAAAAGATACAACGAAAACGATGGCAACATAGCGTAGCTAGAAAAGGATAACGCTATCTGCTTTGACGAATGATAGACAAGGATAGCATCACCAATGTTGATCAAATACTATCATTATAACGTGGACTTCGCTATAGTTACAGCTTCTAATCAACTATGTAGGGTATTTACAAAGAAATTTGGCATTGATATCTCATTCTTCAACCGACTACCTCCCAAATTCTGTTGGTATCTTGATGTGTATATATATGTATCTATTGGCCACCCTGTACATAATATGTTGGCAAAGTCCCTCGCTTCCAAGTTGGCTTGATGACGTCACTGACTGAATTCGAGCCAAGTGTCGCTTCATCAACTCTCAAATAAAACTAGACAAAAAAAAGCTAGATAAAAAGAGAAAACTATCCGACCGGCGAAACAGTCACAGCCTTCTAGATTAGATGCGTTCAATCGCCTCCAAGTTGCCACCAAACTGTTGCTAAATCTATATACAGTGTGTCGCATGAAATCTCGCAACTTGGGGCCGATTTCTGGGCGAATTTTGAGAACGATCTTCTATCAACTCTGTTGGTGGTTAATTTGAAGAGATGAATTCCAGTAGTTTACATAAGGTTTCATAGGTTGTACCGTACTTCAATTCATTAATTTGTTATTTTCAAAGATGTTTAAAGAAACAGCCTCCATCTAAGTTTAAGGCTGTGCAAAGGCTAAAAATAACCATTTTACTCGTGATATTATTCAAAGTTTTTTGATTTGTATATTATAAAGCTAACAAAATGGAGAAGTTTTCTCAGTAAAACATTTTTTTCCGATCATTACTTTTTGAGATATGAGCGCCTAAAGTTTAAATTTTAGGGACTGAACATTTCAAATTCGGTAAGAGATAAATCCATGAGTTTCAGAGGATAGATTTTTCATGGCATTGTTGATCTAGTAGAATAAAAATTCTCTGAAAATATCAATTTTCAAGATAATTATTCAATTTATAAAAATAACCAAAAATAACTTTTAGTTGAGTTATTTTTGGTAAATTGAATAAATTTTTCAAAAATTGATATTTCAGAAAATTTTTGTTTTACTAGATCAACAATACCATGAAGAATCCATCCTCTGAATCTTATGGATTTATCTCTTACCAAATTTGAAATGCTCTGTCCCAAAAATTTAAACTTTAGGCGCTCATATCTCAAAAAGTAATGATCGGAAAAAAATGTTTTCCTGAGAAAACTTTCTGATTTTGATAACTTGATATACAAATCGGAAAACTTTGAAAAATATCACGATTAAAAAGTTTATTTTTAGCCTTTGCACAGCCGTTAATCCAGTTTCTGCTCGTTTAACTAGGTAAAACTGTATCAACTATTAAATCTATGCTTTGATGGTTTCTAATCATCTAACCATCTTTCAAATATTTACAGCTCTAGTGATAATTCAAACCAAGCTTCAACTAACGAATTGTTTAACAGCTCTTTGATAAACTTCTCGCAATGCAATGTTGTATTCATCATTATCAGAAAAAACATCTAGCCTCAATAATCGAAGTTTTGCAACAATTCTTGATCGTTGATCGTTGATCGATCTACGATTTCGATTGAACTAAAATATTGTTTAACATATATTTAATGAATTTCTCATTATGCAGTGCTGTTATAACTGTATCTCAAAACATCAAGACTGAATATTCTATGTCTTCCTACGATTCTTGATCGTTGATCGTTGTTCGTTGTCGTTGATCGTTGTCGTTGATCGTTGATCGTTGATGGTTGATCGTTAATCGTTGATCGTTGATGGTTGATCGTTAACCGTTGATCGTTGTTCGTTGATCGTTGATCGGACAACTCATTGTCAATGTTTGAATCGATTGGATCGAGAATAAGATGCTGTGATTGCATTCCAACAGCATTCAACTGGCAATCACTACAGTCATTTCCCATCCAGAAATAAAGTTCTATCGAGTGGATACTCTCTCTTGTTCTCTATGTTTCCCCTGTCAATACTACCAAATAGCCGAGAAACAGTCACGTTATATGAAATTAATTCAATATTGTTAGTTGATGCAATACTGAAGTCATGGAATGTATCAATTCATTCTTGTGTTGAATCTGTGCTGATGCATTGAATCAATCTTGATTCATTGAATCATACAATGAATCCAATGTTGATACATTCAAGTCATGAAATGGCAATTAGGAGGTACTGGGTTCGATTCCCAGGCTGACAAATAATTTTTGAATAGTAGCGCTCATCGAATTTCCATCTGGCTGTTTACGTTTACCCTGTTGTCAATATTTTCAGTAGCAGAAGTCTTCTGGGTGAATTGCAGCGTTTAATTTGGATTTTCGTTCAATAATAATGATAGTCATGAAATGTTATGAGGAACTGTATAGAATGTCTCTAGACATTCATAAGTCGTACTGACTTATGTGCCACAAACACGCGGATTTCATTCTCATCATATTATGCTCATTATATCTGTATCTCACTGTTTCTTTACAGATATCGATGTAATAAAAATCTGGAGTGGTACACTCACACAACTTTTCTTGCTCATATTTGAAACTACGATCAGACTTTTGTTTATGTGTATATATAATATTGTTTTCAGAGTACTTTTTCCTTTGTGTAAATAAATTATTGTGAAATTCGATGATTTTTTTTTAGTGATAATTTTTTTAAAGTCGTCAAAACAGCTGTTTCACAGATGAAATATCTCGACTATGTGTTCCTTTTTATGAACTGCTCTACCTACCTACCTCATGCACGAGAAAGGAGGTTACAAAGTCCATTTCTCAAGGATGGGGTGGACCCCCCATTAGTTTCCCAGAAAGGAGACTCATGCCAGTTAATAGAGCTGATAAATAACTATACAGAGTATGAATTTGAAAAAAAAATCGGTCAAGTTATTTTGAGAAAATCGTGAAAAACATGTTTTTTTTAGTAACTATCCGCCATTTTTCTCAAGTATATTACGGAGCTCCTGCAATTTTCTCAGAAATGAGACTAGTCAGTTGATAGGGCTTATAAATAGCTATCCATGGTATGAATTTTAAGAAAATCGTTAAAGCCGTTTTCGAGAAAACCGTGAATAACATGGTTTTTTAGTGATTATCCGCCATTTTTCACAAGAATATTACGGAGCTCCTGCAATTTTTCCCAGAAATGAGACTCATGTCAGTTGATAGGGCTTATGAATAGCTATCCATGGTATAAATTTGAAGAAAATCGTTGGAGCCGTTTTCGAGAAAACCGTGAAAAACATGGTTTTTTAGTAATTATCCGCCATTTTGAATTGAATTTTATTTAATTTTTCATTGTCAGATCCTCATGGTATAAGGACCTTAAGTTTAAAATTTCAAGTCAATCGGTTGATTAGGAATGGAGTTATCGTGTTCACAGACATACACACACACACACCACACACACACACACCACACACCACACACAACACACACACACACCACACACACACACACACACACACACACACACACACACACACCACACACACACACACACAACCACACACACACACACACACACACACACACACACACACCACACACACACCACACACACACACACACACAACACACACACCACACACACACACACACACACACACACCACACACACACACACACACACACACACACACCACACACACACACAACACACACACACACACACACACACACACACACACAACACACACACACACGCGCGCGCACACGCACACACACACACACACACACACACACACAACACACACACACCACACACACACACACACACACACACACACACACACACACACACACACACACACACACACACACACACACAGACCAATACCCGAAAATCATGTTTTTGGACTCATGAGACCTTGAAACGTATAGAAAACTTAAAATTAGGGTACCTTAATTTTCTTTGGAAAGCAATACTTTCCTTACCTATGGTAGTAGGGCAAGGAAAGTAAAAATAGCATCAGCTGATAAAAAGTGAAATGCACGTGTTCGTGGAGCATAAGTCAGTACAAAGGGTACTACATTCAGTTAGATGGAGGTCTGGATTCCTAGGTCTTTGGTAACATGCTTCAGCTATTGTAGCTGGGGTCTTTTGTCCAATTATTATACCTTCAATATTCTTAACGTGAATTCTATATATCGTGAATGGATCTACATATTCCCTCAAATTGATTGAGATCTATTTATATATAAAAGCGTAATGGCACTCACTCACTGACTGACTGACTGACTCACACACTCACTCACTCGCAGAACTAAAAATCTACCGGACCAAAAACGTTCAAATTTGGTAGGTATGTTCAGTTGGCCCTTTAGAGGCGCACTAAGAAATCTTTTGGTAATATTTTAACTCTAAGGGTTTAAAGTTCGTCTTTTAGCATGTATATTCTTCTTATTCTCTTAATTATAATTGAAAAATGTCCATACCATATGTTAATATAGAACTATAATCTGGAGAGAGTACCTCTTCGAAACAGTTGTTAACTGGTAACTAAATTAATGATTTTGTCAGGTTGGCATTAAGTTGAGTTGACTTTGTTAGGTTGGCACCAAGTTGAAGATTGAAATGCATTTATCGCGGAAAAATTGATTGGGCACTGCTACTTCAATCCTGGGAATTATATTATTATTATATTTAATTATTATAAATATTATATTACTAGTCATCAGGCTCGCTTCGCTCGCCATACCCCCGACTGGATCGTCCTAACATATGAAAAAAATGCAGGCGAGCGAAGCGAGAATGAGATTCTTGGACGATCCAGTTGGGGGTCCAGGGGGCGGAGCCCCCTGGCTAGAAGGATATGGCGAGCGAAGCGAGCCTGACGGCTAGTTTGTATATATAATCAAATACAAATGAAGCTGCAACAGGTGGGCTCAGTTGTTTTAATTACTAGTAGTTCTATGAACAGTAGACCTCACGCAGTATTCTCATCTACAAGTACCTGATTGAAACTATAGACTTTATGGAAATTCAGTAATAGACTGGCTTCTCCACACATCTGTGTAATCACTTGTCAGCTGATTTATGATGAATAATTCTATAGTCTGATTTTTACTCTAATATTGGCGTATGAAGGAGGCTCCTTTTTCATTTTAATTATCCTTGAAATGCAAAATTTCCAAAAACCTTGTATATACGTCGACGCGCAATCTAAAAAGGAACATACCTGTCAAATTTCAAACATTAAGAGAAATACCAAACCGTCGACTAGAATCTTAGACCACACTTCGTTCGGTCAATTACTTGAGAATCTTTAAGAAGTATCACTTATGTATGGTTCATAGTCTGATTTTCCATAAGATATTCCACAATGGAATTTTGGATTCAACAGCATTGAATTAATACATACTGAAATAATACATTCGACCATAGATAAGGTTTAATATTGACATCATGTCAGTTTCTCTCAAAAAGCTTGCAAGGGAAATACAAAGGGAGTCAGTAGGTTAGACTGGACACTATTATGTAATAGGTATAAAGTATATAGATGAAGGTATATTATGATATATACATTTGGGTACCGATATAATATGTTCAGTCTCCCCTACTATAAAGAGGAAACTCCTGAGGAAACGTGATTGTGAGAGCAGTCATTTGAATTGAACATTGAGTTTAAATTATATTGTTCTCAGCGCTATCTATGATGGCTATTATTTGATGTCTTCTTCTTCTCCCTCTTCTTCTTCTTCTTCTTCTTCTTCTTCTTTCTTCTTCTTCTTCTTCTTCTTCTTCATCATCATCCACTTTGTTAGCTTCTTCTCTATCTCCCCTTTCTTCTCTTGTTTCCTTCTTCTGCTGCTCCTTCTTCTCCTTCTTCTTCTACATCCTATCCTTACCCTTCTACCTCCTTGCACTCTCCCTTCTTCAAGTCCATATTTTCAACTCTTCCCATTCTCCCTTCTTCTCCACCTTCTCCTTTTTCTTATTTTTTCCTTTGAACCATCTTCCAATTCTTCTGAACTCTCACTTCTTCTAATTATAGATAACTTTTCACTCAAAGTCACTGTATTGAACCACTGATACCATTTCTGATTACTCACTAACAAACCTCTTGAACTCACTCATAGTTTTCCAATAAAATTAAAATTCTCTCACTCTATCTCCATCACTCTCTCTTCTTCTCACCCCCTCTCTCTGTCACACTTTCTCTCTCAGTATCTCTTTCACTTACTATATCACACATTCACTCACATACCATCTCTCTCTCCTACCTTTTGGTAGAGAGTTAGTGGGAAGGATACTTCGAATATTCTTTCCAAAGAATGGACATCGATATGTCCAGAGCTCCGCCAATTTATGTAGATGCATAACAATATTATCTATAGTTATTACAAATTGCTTTTTTCATATCATATACAGTTCAATAATTATTTTCTTAGTCTAATATTTTAATTCATCTATAATTTTGCTGTATTGTAAGCTATTGTAATAAGTGTATAAGCCAGTATATATTGTAATCTACATAAATAAAGTACTCAATCAATCAATCAAATGCAAACACGAACATCTATCTCCCTTCTCTCACTCTTGCCTTGCTTTTTTCTCTTCCTCTCTCTTTTCTTTCTCTTATCTTATTAGCTAGTTGAATAATTAGCATTACCGTCATTTAATGTAAATTAGTGTATAAGCCAGTAAATATTTTAACATACTTAAATAAAGAGATCTAATCTATTCCCTTACATACTCTTTTGGACACTTACATGGTATCACTCTGTCTCTCTTTTCACCACACATCAAAACCAACTCTCACTCTTTCATTTTACCGTCATTTAATGTAAATTTGTGAATAAGCAAGTGAATATTGTAACATACATGAATAAAGAAATCTAATCTAATCCAATTTATTCTCTTACATACTCTTATGGGCACTTACATAGTATCACTCTGTCTCTCTTCTACACACACATCAAAACCAACAACCCCTAATTCTCTCTCACTCTATTGGGCACTACATACTATCACTCTGACTCACACTCTCAAACACGAACAACTCACACTTATCTACACACTCCATCTACCTGACTCTCTCTCCCCTCTCTCTCTTCCTTTCATTCATCCTCCAACATACTCTATTAGGCACTTACATTCAATCACTCTGTCTCTCTCACTCACACTGAAACGAATATCTCCCATCTCAAATTCTTTCTCCAACTCTCTCAGTATTTTTTTTTATATTTTCTTTCAGTCTAAAATATATTCTACTAAATTGAATGAAATTGTTTTTTTTTTCAATTATTGATTTATAATCTATTTTCTATCATATTACTTATTATTATATTTAAGAGATTATTTCCTTATGTGTGATGTAGATGCATTAGAATTGTATAGGAGGTTGTGGGAGAGAGGGCCGGCTGCGCCCTAACTTCCCTCCAGGTTAAAATAAAGGCAGCCTATCTATCTATCTATC